>NC_044918.1:506868-602258 GCF_003576645.1 Ipomoea triloba
TTTTTTTTTTTTTTTTTTTTGAACTCTAAATCTCAATCTTCATTTGGTATTATGGCACAATTAACTCTTATTATTTAGTCTGTATGAACAGCTCAACTGGTATGAGATTTGGAGCAATTAATTTCTATTTAAAACTATCATTTTGTTTACTAATGCTCACAATTAAGCTTTATTTATAACAAAATAATTAAACACCATAGCATGCCAAGAACTTTGTAATTTAATGACAATAATCGTGAAAGTCAAAGGTTTAAGGTTGAATTTTATCCTTTAATAAGTATCAGAATTTGATCTCGTGAGAATTATTTATTATTTTTTTTAGTTTGAATTGATCAATTATGTGTCACTTAGGTTGTTTTAACTCTGGTGGCCTTTTTGTCGGCTAGGTCACAAAGTATGTTTTCACTTAGAGTGGGCATTTTTTTATATTTTTTTTGAAAATAGAGTACACCCATTTAAGTAGTGATTATTAATTTTTGGTTTACTTTATTATGATATTTTACAATTTAAGATTAAACTATAGGTTTTATTCAAAGTGTAGTATACCTTCGAGTAAATTAAAGATGTTTAATTTTTTCGTAAATTAAAGAAAGTGGGAAGAAATGTAGCATTGATGATGGATAAGTGGGATTCAATTCAATTCCTGCAGTAGTAAAGTAAGACATGATGAGATGTAGGTCTTAAAATGTTGAACCACCCAACTGAGTGTTACATTAAAAGCCAGTGTCGTTAGATCATATGAACCTTCACTTTTTTTTACGATTGTGATTAATTTAGAGCAAAAAGGTTGACCATAATTCTTATTCTTTTTATTCTCTTCCTTTAATAAATGACCAAAATTTTACTGCATTAAATTATACATTTATATTAGTCATTTTTCATGATGTTATGTACAAAATTTTTTATTAAAGAAACATGTACCATTGTACCTCCACTAAACGATAAATAATACGGAGACGCGCAGTATGTAGTGGTATTTATGATTAATAATGGCGGTGGTACCACACTCTTATCATTTTATATATTCATGGGTAAATAAATATCATAATTTTTTTCTCCTATACCCTTTAACAGTTCATAATTTCTACGGAGTATATTGAAACGATATTTTTTTGGACCTTCTATACAATTAATTTTTGTGTATGGTAGATAAAATAATTGTTGTTTCTAAAAGATTGAATCCTCAATCTAAATACTTCTCACGTCTCGACTCGACAAAACATCGAAAAGGATGTAAATTATGGTAGCTTAACTTAACACATAAGCTAGATATTTGCTTACTGTGCATAAGAAGACCTCCACATTTTGAGAAATTGCACCTACACTATTGCTTGAGAGATTTGATCTCAAGTTTTTATTGTTAAACTTCACGTGATTAACTGAGCTGCTCATGCGGACATGATATGATAAACAAAATAATAGGTTGCTGGGCAAGTGTTGTCTTGTTTTTGCAGCTATAAGTACAAGCAAGGCACTGACAATGAATATGGCATTACCATGCTTTTAGCCTACCTACTCTATATTTCCTTGAAAAGTGACTTCCTTTATCTGTATCTCGAATTTCTCATTTCTTTACCAACTCCCACTTAATTCAACTCATTGCATGTACAAAATTTATTTAGAACAATTTATTTTCTCTTATATAATTTATAGAATATTACATAAAAAGGAATTTATTCAATGCACATAATTAGATAGTAATTATAAATTTCTCTGGTCACTTCGTATAATATTAGTTTCTCGTTGAACATATTAATAAGTTTTAAAAATTTCAATTTTGATATTTAACATGCGTAAAACTAAGTACCGTATGGACCGATAGCATCATTATTATTTTCCACAATAAAAGTTACATATACTGTAAGTACCATAAAATTAATTCATATTCCGGCCCAAATGCTAGTGGACGTAATCGAGCTTGCCTTCCTTCTGAGCCCAATTCGGCCCAACCCTAGTGTATAGTATCAGGCTGGCCTGTCTTATCTCTTAAGCCCAATCCAATCCATTTCAACTGGGCTGGACTGCTTCCATATAGACTCTCGAGTCTAGTTTAACCGATGGCACAGCCCAATACGGCCCAATTCATGCTGATGTGCTGGCCTTTTACATATTACCAAAATGTTGGACAATCGCAAATTATACTGTGGACCATGGTCATGGTTGATATTGCAGTTGTGTTGAACGGATACTGCAGTTGTCTTGAACGAATACTGCAGTTGTGTTGAAAGGAAACTGCAATTGCGCGAAACAGAGGCCATTTATCTGTTCAACACAACTGCAGTTTCAGACGTATGTAACGACCTCTGTTCCGCGCAACTGCAGTTCCTTTTCAACACAACTACAGTATCAGATATGACCCATGGTGACAATGCATTGTGGACCATAGTCCACGGTATAACAACTGTTGGACAATAGTTATTACGTAGACCGTGGTCCACACAATTATGTAAATCATTGTCCAAAAATGATACCGTTTTGTGTAGAAAAAAATTTATGCGACTCATTGTCAAACCACACGTGAAGGGGCATGTTATGCATATAATATATAAATATGTGCAATTTAACTATCAGGCTTTTAGTTAAGATAGAACACATGCTTCTTCCTTATTCAAAACTTTGCTTTCTCTATTTACATTCATTATCATTTTGAGGGTAAGTAGTAAACATTTAGGATTCTCTCTATGTGGTATGGACTTTATTATAATCATGTGATGTGTCTTTTATGATGGCATCTCGTGTGTACCGAGAAAATGCGAAGGTGCATTTGCATTCATGGCATTCTTTAAAAATTATTTTTGCCGAAGATCACATCAGCATGTTTCACTGAAGCTTCAACTTCTCTACTTCAATTCGTACTTAGCGCCGAGTTTTTACAGCCATTTAATTCAGTTATTGAACAGTGATGAGTGAGCGTGTGCATTGATTGCGGCGTCGGCAGATGGTCAAGCCCCAGCAGCTTTGGCGTTAAAAAATTTATTTAATGCCAGTGCACTAAAGGTGTTTGTGAAAATGCCTGTGAGGAATTGAAGACCGCGCAGTGAATGAATCGTTGACGGTGGATGTAGAGGCTAGGCGCGAGACGTGTTATTACGAGGACGGGAAGCCACATTGGCATACCTAAATGATATGATAATGTTACCAATGCCGATGACCTGTGGCTAGCCTGCCAGTTTTGGAGTTTAGCTTTGTATATTGTTCATGGGACCACACCGCACATGCCATTCTGCCTTGTGTTACATTGCCATCATTTTGATGCCAATTTCCCAAACAAAACTCAACCAAAGTAGAGTTAATAGAAAGGACAATCACGACTAAGTTATTATGCTCATTTATTAATCATAAGATTATAACTTTGAGACTCGGTGAGTACGGTCTATTGTCCTTTTAAGTTTGAACTAATCAACTATATTTCATGTGCATAGAGTTCGGTGCAACATATAGCTCTCGTGCGGCACTCCGGGACCCTCATGCCTCGCGGACCAGCCTTACCCTCTTACATGCCAATCTGATTTCATCCTGCCATAGGCTCACCAGGAGGACGACAACCAGTTGTGCCATTCGAATCACATCGGTCCCTTTCATAGTCTAGACTAGCGACAGTTTTCCCAAACTCAATCGAGTCAAAGTGCCTACCTCAGTGAGACCTTAGCGTCTAAGGCAAAACATCCCTTAACGTTATTGACGCCCCCTTTACCCATTAATGCAAGCTAACCAGTTGACCCTTCATTTATTGGGTCTAACACGGTCATCGAAAATAGTCTATGACATATAGATAACTTAAATTACTTTATCTCATCTTGATCTTTTGTCAATACAAGATTTATTTAATGCACATTTTTAATAGTTACTGTTAATTTTTTTATCACTTAAAAATAGAATTAATAGTTCTAATTTGTTAACAGTCGCAAGATAAGAGAAATTATAGACCAAACCATCTCATTCACCGAAATTTCAGAATAATAACGATGAGGGTCTACGGGTCATTGGGTTCTGTTTCTCTCTTTCTACAACCATACAAGCGAGAGCTGTTCTACCTAAGCTAAGCCCACAATGTCGTTTACTTGGTACATTACATTTGATATCACCAACTTTTGATTAGCGTTGCCTGTTCACTTTATTGTCGTTTTCTGAGTTAAAAAGGTGGTCGGTTTGATTGTATGTAAGCTGGAAATAGCGATGGGAGGGGGGACAATGCTGCTTGTTGGACGCTCCGCATGTGGACTCGTGTCATCTTCAAAGTCTGGGCTCAATACATTTAAATGCTAAACAATTACTTAGTTTATTAATGTCAACATCGAACAGTGTAATTGTCATTAGTATAATCACATTAATTAACGCTTAATACGGAGCAATGAAGCATACTTTTTGAGAAAAGATTTTAATAATGAGTGGCCCACTGACCCTACTCCATTACACGTTCCCGTGATTGGTGGTGAAATTTATACTGCTGATTTACTGTCTTCTGTCAACAGTAAAAAATTCAAACAATTCACATGAGTAATAAGTTATGAGATTAATGTTACGGACCATTTTTCGTGATTATGTTAGGACCCAATGAATGAAAAGACTAACTGATTAGCTTGCCAAATGGGTAAATAGGACGTCAGTAGCGTTGTTCGAGTTAGAAATGGGGACCCGGTTAAGTTTGGGAAGCATGTTATTAGTCTTAGACTTAATTATGAAGGAGACGGATGTGAATCAAAGGACACAACTAGTTGGGAGCTATTGCCGTTTTTCGACAAGGTGAAACCAATTTGGCATGTATGCGGGTAAGGCTGGTCCGTGGGGTATGAGGAGCCCCGAGGCGCCATACAGGTGTTGTGTGCAATGCCGGATTCAATGCACGTGAAATTAAGCTGGAATAGTTGAGAATTTCACTTAAAAATTAATTTATTGTGATTTACTCATTCATGGCTCACTATATTGTTGAGCAGGAGAACAAGACATAAATTTCATGTTTTGTGGGGAAAAAATGTAAACAGATAAATTGTGTTAAATGGATTGTAAAAATTCATGAAAAATGATTCACGAGATTAATTTAATTAATTTAATCAATCACTTTAAAGTCTTATTTAATTAATTTAATCAATCACTTTAAAGTCTTATTCCAGCGAAGCGAAGGGATTCTAGGATACCTAATGTATAATACAATAAAGCGATTCTAGGATACCTAATGAATAATACAATAATAGTCTTTGGTCCTTGAAAAGTGAAATTACCATCCGTTTCACTTTTTCCAGTTTCCACCGCCAGCCCTCCCTCCACTCTAAAAGGTGCATCCCAGCTGAGCTCCATTGCTAAACTTAGAGAGAGAGAGCGAGAGAGAGAGAGAGAGAGAGAATAATAGTTGTGTGAAAGGAAGGGTGTTTCAGTGTTTGTGGATCAATGGCATTTGCAGAGTTGATTCTTGTGGTGTTATCGATGGCGATTGTAATCAATCCTTGTTTATCTCAGCGGCATCACCAGCAGCTTTACCCCAACTTCTACCGCCGGAGCTGCCCGCGATTCGACCAGATCATGCAAGACACCACCACCAACAAGCAGATCGTTTCCCCTACCACCGCCGCCGCCACGCTCCGCCTCTTCTTCCACGACTGCTTCGTCGGCGGCTGCGACGCCTCAATGCTCATCTCCTCCACCCCGTTCAACAAGGCCGAGCGCGACGCCGACATCAACCTCTCCCTCCCCGGCGACGGCTTCGACGTCGTCATCCGCGCAAAAACCGCCCTCGAACTCGCCTGCCCCGGCGTCGTCTCCTGCGCCGATATCCTCGCCGTCGCAACCCGCAACCTCGTCGTCCAGACCGGCGGCCCGTTTTACGCCGTAAAACTCGGCCGGAAAGACGCATTGGTCTCGAAAGCGGGTTCTGTAGAGGGGAATCTGCCCCGACCCGCTATGTCCATGGACCAAATCCTCAAAATTTTCCTGTCCCGAGGGTTTTCGATTCAGGAAACCGTCGCGCTTTCCGGCGCACACACAATCGGATTCTCGCACTGCAAAGAGTTCAGCTCCAATATCTACAATTACAGCCGGGGATCCCAATCCGACCCGGCCTATTACCCCCAATTCGCCCAGGCATTAAGAAATGCTTGCGCGAATTATCACCAGAACCCTACATTATCCGTCTTCAACGATGTGATGACTCCAAACAAATTCGACAACATGTACTATCAGAACTTGCCGAAAGGATTAGGGCTTTTGGCATCGGACCACGCGTTGAATTTGGATCCCAGAACCAGGCCTTTCGTGGAGCAATACGCTAAGAATCAAACTGCGTTCTTTGAGGCATTTGGTCGAGCAATGGAGAAGCTCAGTACGTATGGTATCAAGACTGGGCGTTCCGGCGAGATTAGACGGAGGTGCGACGCTTTCAACAACTGAAGCAATTAGGGTTTCCTTTTTGCAGAGGATCTCTGAGAATGTTTTGTTCTTTGCTTTTGCCTGCTATTGAGAATTGAGATTCATCTCCATAATTTCAATTATGTATACAGTGTAATCCTTTTCCTTTTCATTGGTCGCATATTAAACCTTAATTATATATATACATTTGTTTCTCTCAATTTTTCTTCATTTGGTCAAGAAAATATATCCAGTATTACTACTTAAAATCTGTTAACTAAATGCCTCTAAATATAATATTGCCTTCATATTTATGTTTGGAATTCTGACCCCTTAAATTTATAGTATTTTGATATATTTATTGGTATCTGTTTTAAGATCAACTTTGTGTAGGAACAATCTACTGATTTCGGTTGTGTAAAGGGTGAAGTATGGAAAGAAATACTAAGGATTGAGTCTCACTAATTGTAGTCATCGCCTTCTCGCAAAGAGTATAAGAATGAAATAGACAATGAGACGTGTAATCATACACGGAATGAAACCGTAAATGGTCAAGTGAAATTCACTCGAAAAAAGAATTTGATCTATGGACAACATCATTTTGGTAAAGGTCGTAATGCCAGGGGAATCATAACCACAAGACATAGAAAGAGAAGTCATAAGCTTTTATACCATAAAATAGATTTTCGACGGAATGACAAAGACATATATGACCGAATCATAACCATAGAATACGACCCTAACCGAACTGCATACATTCGTCTCATACAGTATGAGAATGGTGAGAAGAAATATATTTTGCATCCCAGAGAATTTCTTGTGTTCAGCTGAGTTATCATGCTCTGTCGGGAGTTAACAATTTGAGAAGAATCTATTGATTTCGGATAGCAGCTATGGGCTTTGGAGCCCAAATCCTTAAAACAACTAATTGACCTATCTGGAACAACCTGGATTCATTGTCAATTTGTCATAGCTGACGGCAAAGCGCGTATAAAGCCACGCTTTCACGTTTAAACGCTGCAAATCGTCTTCTTCCTCGTATAAGGATTTTAGATTTTAAAAAATTGGGTTTTGGCTTAGGCTCCAAGACATCTCTCTATCTCCCTATATAATCATCAAAGCTCCCTCCTTTCACAGCAAACTCTTCATTAACCAATTCAACAACAAACAAAGCTAGAAAGAAAGAGAGACAGAGAGATGGGAGGAGGAACAGAAGCTTTCCCAGATTTAGGACGCCATTGCGAATTCTCCGATTGCCGCCAACTCGATTTTCTCCCCTTCAAATGCGACGCTTGCCGTCACGTTTTCTGTGTAGACCACAGATCATATATATCCCACGCCTGCCTAAAATCCGACCGCCATAGCCGAAAGGTATTGGTGTGCGACGCATGTTCGATGTCAATCGAGACCACCGGCTGCGGCGGCGAAGACGAGGAGAAGGCCATATTGCAGAGGCACCAGAAATTAGGGCACTGTGATCCCGCGAAGAAGAAGAAACCTACGTGCCCCGTGAGGCGGTGTAAGGAACCTTTAACCTTCTCAAATACCACCGTCTGTAAGGGCTGCCAGATTCCGGTATGCTTAAAACACCGTTTTCCGGCGGATCACGCTTGCAAAGGCAGAGCCACTTCATCTCCGGCGCCGGCGCCGCTCAGGGGCGCCACCAATAACAAGTTTCTGGTTGCGTTCGCTGCAAGGAACGAGAAAGATTGTGGGAACAAGAGCCGGGAGTCTACGTCTTCTCCAACTACCATACCTTCTGTTAAAGCTTTTTGAAAAATTTAATCTTTCTTTCATTCCAACATGTCACCATTATCATCTGTAACCGTGGGAATTGAAATAAAAAGACTAAAATACCTTAATAATAGTAATAATCATCATAGTCATCCAGGGTAATATTGTAATTATATATATATATATATATATTTTTTTTTCATGTCTTACCGAATTAGAATTTATACCGAATTAAAATTCATAAGGAGAGTCCTATGAATTCCAATTCCCTTCAACAAACAACAAACAGCCTAATTGAGGGGCTCCACGAATTATGATGTAATTGAAACCAAACAAGCAGTAAAATTCACAGATTTTTTATTCATCCTTAGTATATACATTTTGCCAAGGCTTTATTTGCACTTAAATTCCGAGGACTGTAGGGCACAAATTTGAACGTGTACCAATAACACAAATCTATTTGCATGATAACTGGAAATAAACATATCAGACATGTTGAGACACTGAACAGAGAGAAGCCCAATTATCTCCACACCATAGCTTGCATTAAAGGCTTTGATTCAGCCATGACAAGAAGTTGACAGATGTTGATATCAAACGTTTGAAAGAAACCATTTTGTCCCTGCAAACCGCAAAAAGACTAAACATTTAGTGAAATCAGAAATTTTTGTTGTGCTTGTTCAGATTACCAAAAAGGAATATGGATATTACGGTTTTGAACTTGGAATTTGGCTTTGCAGGTACTGATCAACTGTAAGGGGTTTAGGGCCACCATACCAATTGATGAGAAATATCTCTTCGATTTCTAATTTGAAGATTTGGAAATTGTGATTCTCTGGCCAGCCTGTGGGTGAATCAAAACTTTTAGCGCGTTATAAGGAACAAATCATAGAATGGAATAAGTGGAAAGCTATTACCTGTCATCTCAGGGTGCTTTGTGAACAATGCAGTTTGAGCAAATTGGGTTTCCTCTGGATTTCCATCAAGCAATTTGAACTTTAAAAACCCAAAAAAAAAAAAAAAAAAAAAAAAAAANGGTATTGGTGTGCGACGCATGTTCGATGTCAATCGAGACCACCGGCTGCGGCGGCGAAGACGAGGAGAAGGCCATATTGCAGAGGCACCAGAAATTAGGGCACTGTGATCCCGCGAAGAAGAAGAAACCTACGTGCCCCGTGAGGCGGTGTAAGGAACCTTTAACCTTCTCAAATACCACCGTCTGTAAGGGCTGCCAGATTCCGGTATGCTTAAAACACCGTTTTCCGGCGGATCACGCTTGCAAAGGCAGAGCCACTTCATCTCCGGCGCCGGCGCCGCTCAGGGGCGCCACCAATAACAAGTTTCTGGTTGCGTTCGCTGCAAGGAACGAGAAAGATTGTGGGAACAAGAGCCGGGAGTCTACGTCTTCTCCAACTACCATACCTTCTGTTAAAGCTTTTTGAAAAATTTAATCTTTCTTTCATTCCAACATGTCACCATTATCATCTGTAACCGTGGGAATTGAAATAAAAAGACTAAAATACCTTAATAATAGTAATAATCATCATAGTCATCCAGGGTAATATTGTAATTATATATATATATATATATATTTTTTTTTCATGTCTTACCGAATTAGAAT
Source organism: Ipomoea triloba (assembly GCF_003576645.1). Lineage (NCBI taxonomy): Eukaryota > Viridiplantae > Streptophyta > Magnoliopsida > Solanales > Convolvulaceae > Ipomoea > Ipomoea triloba. The sequence continues at coordinate 516,563 of NC_044918.1, forward strand.
TTATACCGAATTAAAATTCATAAGGAGAGTCCTATGAATTCCAATTCCCTTCAACAAACAACAAACAGCCTAATTGAGGGGCTCCACGAATTATGATGTAATTGAAACCAAACAAGCAGTAAAATTCACAGATTTTTTATTCATCCTTAGTATATACATTTTGCCAAGGCTTTATTTGCACTTAAATTCCGAGGACTGTAGGGCACAAATTTGAACGTGTACCAATAACACAAATCTATTTGCATGATAACTGGAAATAAACATATCAGACATGTTGAGACACTGAACAGAGAGAAGCCCAATTATCTCCACACCATAGCTTGCATTAAAGGCTTTGATTCAGCCATGACAAGAAGTTGACAGATGTTGATATCAAACGTTTGAAAGAAACCATTTTGTCCCTGCAAACCGCAAAAAGACTAAACATTTAGTGAAATCAGAAATTTTTGTTGTGCTTGTTCAGATTACCAAAAAGGAATATGGATATTACGGTTTTGAACTTGGAATTTGGCTTTGCAGGTACTGATCAACTGTAAGGGGTTTAGGGCCACCATACCAATTGATGAGAAATATCTCTTCGATTTCTAATTTGAAGATTTGGAAATTGTGATTCTCTGGCCAGCCTGTGGGTGAATCAAAACTTTTAGCGCGTTATAAGGAACAAATCATAGAATGGAATAAGTGGAAAGCTATTACCTGTCATCTCAGGGTGCTTTGTGAACAATGCAGTTTGAGCAAATTGGGTTTCCTCTGGATTTCCATCAAGCAATTTGAACTTTAAAAACCCAAAAAAAAAAAAAAAAAAAAAAAAAAACCATCTTTAAGCAGCTAAGTATTGATAACATAAAAGATGCATATAATGTTGAATCAGAAAATGGAAACAACCTTATTTAAACTGAACACCAAAACGCAAACTACCAACCTTTCCTGTAAGCGTGATTTTAGAGCATGTAGGATTTTCGGGATCTTTATTCCCACAAGTTCCAAGGGGATATTCACTGATCGTGAAGGACGACCTCGAGTCTTTCAATCCATAATCTGCAGTGGGATCAAGGGTTGTTAAATAGAAGTATGGAGTTCCGCTACTTTTGTCAGGTGGTCCATCGCTAAACGATACAACATTCCTGCATAACACGTGGGATATAACCTTACCAACCAGGTCCAAAATACTCAATACACAAACACCAAACAACTGCAACTGATACCAAAACCATGACAATTCATGAAACATCCTATGACTTATTCAGCACTACATTTGATTCTAATGGTTTACTGACATAGTCATATGTCCTAAACATCTCCATTACTGAAACTTGTGTTACAACTTTAGAGCTTGCACCACTGCATATGCCAAAACGGGAGATCATTTATCCTCAATCTGATCTAGGCAGCTATTCGAATCAATGCATTCCAATACAAAATTAGAACTGCATACTTGCAACCAAGATTTGATTCATCTCTTATACAGTAACAACATAACAATCACTGCTCTCATCATTGGAAGCAACATACACGAGAACCAAAAGGAATGACATTTTGACAACCAAGTTGGTCAAACCGTTGCCTAGGTAACCACAAGATTTTGGCCCTGTTTGGTAACATAGTTAACAATCAATTTTGGCTTGTTTGGCCACTATTAGTTATTTGACTTGGTTAAACAACCAATATAAGTATTTGATTAATTACCTTTTTGTAGCAGCTTATTGCTCCAAAACACTAAATTCAAAAAGCTACTCAAAGCACTTTTTTGAGAAAGTCATTTTGCATATAATCAGCTATCAACTAACAACTAATTTACCAAACATCTTTTTACAATCAGCTGCTAGTGATATCAAATAGTCAAACCGACTAACCTAATCAGCTAACATCTATTTAGCAAACACCCCTTTTCTATTTTCAACAAGAACGGCCTATTGGCCTTAGTTTGAATCGATTAGCTATGGACACCTAGGCCGGTTGTCCTTTGTCATTAATTTGCTAGGATTACAAAGTTAGGTTTACACCGTGTCGGATAGTGACTGTGGGATTCCCAGGCAACTCAAAAATAAATGACAGTCAAAAGCACAAGGTGAACATACCCAAAAGGAGCTCCTCCTAAATCACTTGCAATTGTACTGCAAACAAAGAAAAGCAGATCATATTAGCTTAATACATCATCATCAATTATAAAAGAGTGGCCCTTGAAGCAACACTCAAGAAATTCAAATGTTTTTCCGATCTTATGAGGTCCAACACATTTGATTTCCAATCGATTGGATATTCAATCATTGACCCAGAAAATTTGCGTCAAAATTCAACGCAGGGATACCTCTGAAAATATAAAAAGATTGCAAATTTATCACTCGGAATAAAATCAGTAACGCGAGATTGAAAGTTACGCACTTGAGGACACCCCACGAACTCTGGGAAACTAACCACCGAGCAAAGGCGGCAGCATGTTCCGGCGAAGGTCTGGGGACAGAGAGTAGGAAAGGTCGTCCATGAACAGCTTCTACTTGAAGAAGAGCCAATAACAAAATCAAAGAATATAGAGTGGCACCAACAATCCTTTCGACCACCATTATCGTATGTAAATCGGAGAAGATAAGAAGGGGGCTCCTCCTCGTCGGACTTGCGTGTCTGAAATACCAATCACGCGGCGCTTTGGTATAATTTCGTCAAGAGCTTTACTGTGTGAAAGAGTACTTTTATTTATTTTAGCGAAAATGTCAAATTACTCTTAAATTTTACTTAAAAAGTTAATTATATTCTTAAATTTTTTAAAGTTGTAAATTAAATTCATCAACGTCTTATTTTAGTGTAACAAAATTCAAAATCAATTATTGATTTGTTATTACAGGTCACTAGGATTCAATTTCAGTTAATATTTTAACAACCTACAAGGTTTCAACTAATTCCAGTGACATTTTTTGCAACAACTCACCGGTCAATTTTGAATTAACCGAGAAGGAAATTGCTACGGTGGAAAGACAACCCCTAGGTTGCCTTCTTCGATGAGAAGGCAACAGTTGCCTTCTCTGAGAAGGCACCGGATCAAGAATGCAATCACATTTGACAACGTTTTTTCTAACTACTAACCTAAATTATATAGGTGTCATTTTAATATGATATTGATTGAATGTGTTTTAATGTAATCTTTAGAATTATATAAATGCATTTAAAGATTATTGGTAGTAAGTTAATAGTGTTATCCTCGAGTCATTGCTTTTAAATTGCAAATATTATAACTCAATCTTTATTGAGTTATTGTATTGGTCCCTTAATTATCTTGGAGTTACAAATGTAGTATATATTTTATAACTAGGTAGCCAATGACCTTATGGTCTAGTAGTACGAAATAGTTTTTTTTTTTTTTAAATAGGAGCGATGTCAAGATTCAAGTCTCAGTAGAGGTGATAATGACTCTTTGTGCTTCATAGATGATACAAAAGTTGTAATTCAAGAATAAGTGAGGGACCGGTAAATCAATAAAGTGGTGTAATATTGGCAATTATAAATAAATCAATAAAAAAAGTAATTATAAACATTTATATCTTACTAAGCTAGACATAAGACATTGAATACTATAAATAGGTGAGACTGCTAGCTGCAGGTAAACAAAAATGGCAATGGTGCCCAAAGTCTCTCCTTTAGTATTATATGCATTCCTCTTTCTATCCCTCAAGGTGGCGATAGGGGAGATACCATCATCCTCACCCTTTAGCTTTATCAAACCCTTACAGGGATCCAAGAAAGGAGATGAAGTGAAAGGGTTGTATAACCTCAAGAAGTATCTCAAAAGATTTGGTTATATAGATGATCTTCCCTATAATAGCACCTCTCCCGAAGCTAATTATTTCTCCGATCAATTGGAATCGGCGGTGAGAACTTATCAAACCAACTTCAACCTCAGCCCTACCGGAGTTTTGGACTTTGACACTGTATCACTGATGATGAAGCCTCGATGTGGAGTGCCGGATATCATCAACGGCACGAATTGGATCCGGCGACGATTAGTGCCGCATTATTCTTTCATTCCCGGCAATCCCAAGTGGCCGGACGACAAGGACGTGCTCTCATATGCATGGGCATATGGTATGTTATATATAAATATAACATTTCTTATTAAATAACAACTTCTAGTTATTCAATTCAACCAAACTACTTAATAAGTTTAGTCAGCTTGCACCATCTTACAGGTACTCCATATGAATTTGTCCGGACCACGAAGATGGCCTTTCAACAATGGTCTGGATGGACTCGTTTATCATTTAACGATGGAACAGACTACAGAAGTGCAGATTTAAAGTTCCATTTGTTTGCCGGCGAACATGGCGACGGGCAGGCGTTTGATGGGCCCGGAGGAATCATTGCTCACTCATTTGAACCCACTGAAGGGATTTGTCACTTTGATTCAGAAGAAGAGTGGGCAGAAGTTGGTGTATATCCCTATGGTGTGGACATACAATCTGTGGTCACGCATGAAATTGGACACCTTCTTGGACTTGGGCACTCTGGAGTTCCTACAGCTGTTATGTTTCCTGCTATTGGGTATGGTGAGACAAAAAGACTCCTTGACAACGATGATATTCAAGGAATTAGAGCTCTTTATCCTTAATTATTACTAGTTACTAGCACCATATGTATCTTTAATATAATAATTATTGGTCTGACAACAAAATAAGAGCATTCTCAATAACGCGTACTAATTGAAAATAAGTTAATGATGCATATATTCTACATCAAATAAGATACAAATGAAAAACTAACTCATTTAAAAACAAAAAAAAAAAGAAATTTTAATTTATAAAAAATGAAGTGAAAATAAATATAAGTTAAATTTTCAAATAAAAAAGTATATGAAAATATATATACATTATTCATTACTTAAAAATTATTATTAAACTAAACTGTATTTATAGAAACTACATATATGCACATGCATGTATGGATGTGATTGTATTTTACATAATGAAGGGTAGAACTGGTAAAAGAAAAAAAAAACATTAAAGGTAAACTTGGTAAACAAATTATAAATGTACAACACAAAACACCAAATAAAAGCATTTAATGTCACTTTTATCACTAATATATTTTTAATTTCAGTTAAAGACTGGGGTTAAAATAAAGGTCAAAAGAAAAATGTAAAAATAAAATTGAAAAAAATAAGTGAAAAGAAATGACACAAATAACACAAAAAAATAAAAATTTAATACAACTTATACTATTAACATAATTTTAATTTTAATTCTAGTTAAGAACTAATATTATTGGTTCTTATTAAATTTAGTAAAGATTAAAGATAAAGATAACATTTCTTAAACATCTTCGTCCGCCCATTAATGAAACTTGCGCTAGAAAATTAGACAATTAGAGGTTGCACCAGTTGCAGGCAAATTATGCTATGAACCGGGTCCATTGCATAACAACTCCAATTGCAAGTGTGGCCCAATAGTCTAATTGCATCCTTAATTTCAATTAAGTATATTCACATTTTACACTTTGATTGTTAATACTAAAGTAGTTCTTTTCATCTTTAGTCTTATGGAAGCTAAAATAACATTGCATTTTTTCGCATTACTCCACTGGATAATATTTGCTTATCACTACGTCAAAAGTTATAATTTGTAGTGAAGGAACTCATCATTTGAGCTTGTAACTTGTTTGTTCTAATACTAATTGTTAGATCAAACGCTTACTATTACACCAAAAGATATTGTTTATAGTGAATGGTTGAATGCACAACTTTGTTTTTGTATACGTGTGTAGCAATCAATGCCGTTTATACTTTAATATTGGTATGATGTTAGTCTCACCTTCGAAATGGATACCCAATATCTATTAACCAGCTCTTGTATGTCATTAATCAAATTAGAAATGGGGCTCGTCCGGTCTTGTAATTTAATCCCCAGATAGCTTACAAGTGGATTTGCTTATGCGTTTCTGTATTTTTATTTTTTGTTTTTAAAATGCATTGATCAAATGTGGTTAAAATAATCTTCAAAATTATACAAACTCATTTAAAGATAGGCATTTGCATTTATATGTATTTATTATAATTGTGAATACTATAACTATATACTTATCCAAAACTAGCATTTATTTGGAAATTTTAATTTTGGAAAAAGCACATTTTGATCCTTCAATTTTTTCTTTTCAAATTATACATGAAATCCATATCTTTCAATCATTATAAATTTAGCAACAACTGAAAGATAGATGCTGTAATTATAATTTGAAAACTATTAGAAGGACGAGATAAATTAATAAATAGTGAAAATCTTGTTAATTACAATAAATGTATGTTAAAGTACTAAAGATTGGCTAAACATAACACTATAAATTGATCAGATTGACCCAAAGCAAGGTATGGCTTAGCAACTTGTTTAGCCAGCGATGGCGCCCAAACTAAACGATTTATGCTTATGAAAATGAAAAGCTCGTGAAAGTAACGAGAGGAAAAGGCTTGTAAAAGTAACGAGGGGAAAACACAATAATTATTATGAAGACAAAAACATAAAAAATGAGCAAAATAAAAGTGGGTAAATACAAAGGACGGCGGCGGCACGGCAACTGGAGGAGGAGGAGAGCAGAGGAGGCTGGAGCTCTAATGGAGCTTTGAGCCGGCGGTTTTGGTCACCTTCTATGATTGCTCTTCTCTTCTTCCGCCCGACGACCGTCGCAGCTCCGTCCGCCTCCGATCACCACCGCAGCTCTTCCTCTTCCTCTTTTTCCCTCCACCGCCCCGCCGACGCCATTGCTCTCTTTCTCCTCGCTACCTTTTAAGTTAATAGGCCAAAGGATTTATTGTCTAGCGGTATAGTTGTGACTTCTCAAATGAGAGGTCTCAGGTGTGAATCCCAGTCAATATAAGTTTACATCTTAACTAAAAAAGGTAATAAAGGGCATACCTTACTGGTCTTAATTTTATTAGTACGTGTTCCAAAATTAAAGGAATCAAATTACTGCCCATGGGAATAAATACGTACGTTGCTATATATGAATGCATAATTATAGTATGCGTTAAAAAGTAATTACAGTAAGTAAATAGTATCAATCAAAGATAAAAACTAAACTTTTTTTTTGAAGTTTTTCATATCACCTAACCATGTCACCCAAAGCCTCTCCGCTACTCTCATGTGTATGCTTACTTCTCGTCCTATTCCTTTCCCACGCCGAGCCGCCGGCGCCAGCTGCAGGGGAGAAACCACCTTCCACTATCGAGTTTATCCAACTGACGGTAATAATGGTTACCGGTATATTATCTGAGTATTATTGAGTATCTGAATACAATGTTGAGTACAGTGTTTGAGTGCAGTGCTCAGTATACAATTGAGTTCAGAATGTGTTTTGTCTAAGTTCAAGTGTCGTAAGAAGTGTCCCTTCTACAAGAGTTGTGAGCCTTTTTATCTCCTTCAGCTCAGTAATGGAGCGTTAATGCCAAGGGCTGAGGAGCCGTTGAGCATTAATGCCTTGAGCTGAACGTTGGGTATTAATGCTAAGGAGTTGAACGTTGGACATCAATGTTGAGGGGCTGAATGTTGGGCATCAATGCTGATGAGTTGAACCGTTGAGCATTGATGCTGAGGAGTGAGGTGTCTTGGGTAGTTTGAACGACAATTGTTTTGCTTTTGAGTCCTGCCAGTGGTTCCGGGTCGGGTACCCTAATTACTCTGTCACCAGTCCCCCCACTCCCTAGCCAACGAGAGTGGTTGAGGTGGTTTGGGAGTAATGACCAGCGTAAAATTGTTTTTGTTTGTATATATATGTTTTTTTTTTAATTTTTTTTTGTTGCATCCTCGGCACGAGGCACGTGGCCAGGCCTCCGTGCCGAGGTGTGACCTCGGTGGCCGAGGTCACAGACGTGACCTCGGCGCTGGCCGAGGTCATGATGACCTCGGTGGCCGAGGTCATGATGACCTCGGTGGCAGAGGTCATGAGGTCACGACCTCGGCACTGGGCCGAGGTCACTCTACGTGACCTCGGTGGCCGAGGTCACGACCTTGGCCAGTGCCGAGGTCACGCCCTTTTTTTTTTTTTTTTTTTTTTTTTTTTTTTTTTTTTTTTTNNNNCACTTCGACCATCCGTAGGCTTGGTCAAAGATTAGCTCTCCCGTCAGGTAGCTAACGAGATCAGATCTCGTGCCGGCCCTAAGGGACTAGAGTGTGGTGTTTTCGTAGCAAAGCCTTAAGCTTTACCCAGAAAACACCCTCCGAGGTCAGCTCTCCCGTCAGGTAGCTAGCGAGATCAGATCTCGTGCTGGCCTTAAGGGAATAGAGTATGGTGTTTTTTTAATCCAAGCCCTTGGCTGGGCTCAGAAAAACACTCTCCCGTTAGGTAGCTAGCGAGATCAGATCTCGTGCCAGCCCTAAGGGATTAGAGCTTAGATTTATTATTATTATTTTGTTTTTTAACAAAATTGATCAGGGCAGACCATGACCAACTACTGAGTCCTTTTGCTTATGGAGGTGACGTGGAGGAAGCAAAAGCACTTGAGAAGGAAGCAAACGCACTTGAGGAGGAAGGAGGAGGCGGCGCTGCTCGAGGAGGTGACGCAGCGCTTGACGCTGCTTGAGGAGCAGCGCCACTTGATGAGGTGACTCTACTTGAGGAGCAGCGCCACTTGAAAAGGGCGGATGCACTAGATGAGGTGATGCAGCGCTTGATGCTGCTTGAGTAGTAGCGCCACTTGATGAGGTGACGCTGCGTGAGGAGCAGTGCCACTCGATGAGGTGACACCCACTTGATGAGGTGACTCTGCTTGAGGAGCAACGCCACTTGAAAAGGGCGGATGCACTACATGAGGTGACGCTGCTTGAGGAGCAGCGCCACTTGAGGAGGTGACGCAGCGCTTGACGCTGCTTGAGTAGTAGCGCCACTTGATGAGGTGGCGTTGCTTGAGGAGCAGCGCCACTTGATGAGGTGACACCCACTTGATGAGGTGACGCAACGCTTGATGCTGCTTGAGTAGTAGCGCCACTTGATGAGGTGACTCTGCTTGAGGAGCAGCGCCACTTGATGAGGTGGCCGACTTCAAACCAAGTGTTGGCCGAGGTCGGGCCTCGACCAAGTGTTGGCCTCGGGCTGGCCTCGGCCAATTATATTATTATTATTGTTTTTTTTAAAAATTTTGGACGAGGACTAAGCTCGGCCAAACTTAACCGAAAACTTGGCCGAGGGCTTTTTTTTTTTTTTTTTTTTTTTTTTTTTAGCGCAAGATTGGCCGAGGACTGACCTCGGCCAAGTTGGAGAGTTTTTTGACGGACCATCAGCGGATTACATGTCTATTTGTCCTTTTAAAGTATAATACTTGTCAGTATCATGTCCAACCTGCCGGTGGAACCGACAGTACTTAGTTTGGTCCTCGCCCGTAGAAACTGCCATACACTCTGAGGGAAAATGCACCATTCCCATTTCCTCAGCGTGACTTAGAATCACGCTAATCGGGTGAGTAAGCGGTGTTAAGTGCCGCGGTGAGGCGAGACGGGGTCGCTCATCTCTTCCCTTCGTTGAGGGTGGTTGGTTTGGTCGTGGTGCCTGGCTGGGCGGACCAGCTTTATCAGGTCGCCCACTCTTTCGTCCTTCCTCCTCATCCTTTTTTCTCCTGTCAGCCTCCTCTGCGTCTGCGTACCGGTTGGCTGTTCTCATGAGTTCCTCATAAGAGTGTGGGTGGTGGGCGTTCAGTTGTTTGTGGAAATCGCCTGACCTCAGTGCTTGGATGAAGGTGAGAATTGCTGCCTTCGAGTCGAAGTCATATACGCTGTTGACTTCTTTTTTCCATTTGCTTAAGAAGTCTCGCAGGCTTTGCCCTTATCCTGCTTTACCCCACTCGAGGTGGTGACGCCACTCACCGCTTGAGGAGGTGACGCTGCTTGAGGAGCAGCGCCACTTGAGGAGGTGAAGTCCGCTTGATGAGGTGACGCTGCTTGAGGAGCAGCGCCACTTGAAAATGACAGATGCACTAAATGAGGTGACACCTGCTTGAGGTGGTGACACTGCTCGAGGAAGCAGCACCACTTGATGAGGTGACGCCCGCTTGATGAGGTGACGCTGCTTGAGGAGCAGCGCCACTTGAAAAGGGCGGATGCACTAGATGAGGTGACACCTGCTCGAGGTGGTGACACTGCTCGATGAAGCAGCACCACTTGATGAGGTGACGCTGCTTGAGGAGCAGCGTCACTTGACAAGGTGACGCTGCTTGAGGAACAGCGCCACTTGAAAAGGGCGGATGCCCTAGATGAGGTGACGCCCGCTCGAGGTGGTGACACTGCTCGAGGAAGCAGCACCACTTGATGAGGTGACACCCGCTTGATGAGGTGACGCTGCTTGAGGAGCAGCGCCACTTGAAAAGGGCGGATGCACTAGATGAGGTGACACCTGCTCGAGGTGGTGACACTGCTCGAGGAAGCAGCACCACTTGATGAGGTGACGCTGCTTGAGGAGCAGCGTCACTTGACAAGGTGACGCTGCTTGAGGAACAGCGCCACTTGAAAAGGGCGGATGCCCTAGATGAGGTGACGCCCGCTCGAGGTGGTGACACTGCTCGAGGAAGTGACGCCACTTGAGGAGGTGATACCACTTGATGAGGTGACGCTGCGTGAGGAGCAGCGCCACTTGATGAGGTGACACCCTACGCAGCGCCACTTGATGAGGTGACACCAGTTTGATGAGGTGACACCCGCTTGATAAGGTAACACCAGCATGGTGAGGTGACGCTCGCTTGAGGAGCAGCGTCACTTGATGAGGTGACGCTGCTTGAGGAGCAGCGCTACTTGATGAGGTGACGCCACTCACCGCTTGAGGAGGTGTCGCTGCTTGAGGAGCAGCGTCACTTGATGAGGTGACGCTGCTTGAGGAGCAGCGCTACTTGATGAGGTGACGCCACTCACCGCTTGAGGAAGTCCACGGCTTGGATGGGAGCTGCGTTCACTCGGTAACGCCACTGCTTGTAAGTCCACTACTTGGATGGGAGCAGCGTTCACTGGGTAACGCCACTGCTCACAAGAGGTGAACGCACAAGTGAAGGAGGCGGACTTGGAAGTCCATTGCTTGGATAGGAGTAGTATTCACTTGATAACGCCACTGCTTGTAAGTCCACTACTTGGATGGGAGCATCGTTCACTGGGTAACGCCACTGCTTACAAGAGGTGAACGCACAAGTGAAGGAGACGGAGCACTTGAGGAGGAAGTGCTCGTGGTTGTTGTTGAGTTGGCTACGGAGATCACCACTGCGGCGATCTCCCACGTGGTTACTGTTGAGCTATTTACGAAGATCACCCGAGGGGTGACCATTGAGTTGCCCACGAAGATCACCCGAGGGGTGACCATTGTTCACTCGATGAGAACCATGAGAGCTGCTGGATCCGGGATGACCATTGATAGTGATGAGATGAACTGAGTGGTTTTTTGATTTTGTGATTTTAGCCTGAGATCTGATCTCGGCTCTCAATGAAAGCACCAATGACGGTAATAATGGTTACCGGTATATTATCTGAGTATTATTGAGTATCTGAATACAATGTTGAGTATAGTGTTTGAGTGCAGTGCTCAGTATACAATTGAGTTCAGAATGTGTTTTGTCTAAGTTCAAGTGTCGTAAGAAGTGTCCCTTCTACAAGAGTTGTGAGCCTTTTTATCTCATTCAGCTCAGTAATGGAGCGTTAATGCCAAGGGCTGAGGAGCCGTTGAGCATTAATGCCTTGAGCTGAACGTTGGGTATCAATGCTAAGGAGTTGAACGTTGGACATCAATGTTGAGGGGCTGAACGTTGGGCATCAATGCTGATGAGTTGAACCGTTGAGCATTGATGCTGAGGAGTGAGGTGTCTTGGGTAGTTTGAACGACAATTGTTTTGCTTTTGAGTCCTGCCAGTGGTTCTGGGTTGTGCTAGTGGTTCCGGGTCGGGTACCCTAATTACTCTGTCAGGTGGAGTGGGTCACGACTCCGAACGGGCCGTTAAACGGGTACCCATCGCCGTGGTCGCCGACGAACAGAGCAATCTTTAGATCTGCGGTTTCGTAGTCGGTTTCCGAGAACGAAAAATGGGTCTTGGCGGGCCCATTCACCGAACGCCATTGCCACCTGGGCGAAAAACTACAGCGGCGTGCGGGGAGCGAAGCCGTATGTGAGGTGGCTCTTTTCGGTCAGCCACCTGAACTCGGAGCCGAAGGAAGCGTAATGTGAAACGGCGTGGAAGGCTCCGAGCCGCCGCCCCATTAAGTTCTGGCCGTTGACTATATCCGCCACCCCACACCGCGGCGTCACCAAAAGCGACACCGTTTCCGCGTCCAAAACTCCGGTGGCGTTGAGGCGGTGATTGGCGTGATAAGTTTTCACGGCCGACTCTAGGAAATCATCAAAACCATCATCTTCTTCCCCTCCATTGATACTAAAAAAATCATCAAAATAACCAAACCTTTTAAGATAATTCTTGAGATATTTTATCCCTTCAACGTTGTCACCTTTCCGACATCCTTGCGAACGTTGGTGGCAGAGTAATTAGGGTACCCGACCCGGAACCACTAGCACAACCTGGAACCACTGGCAGGACTCAAAAGCAAAACAATTGTCGTTCAAACTACCCAAGACACCTCACTCCTCAGCATCAATGCTCAACGGTTCAACTCATCAGCATTGATGCCCAACGTTCAGCCCCTCAACATTGATGTCCAACGTTCAACTCCTTAGCAACGTTCAGCTCAAGGCATTAATGTTCAACGGCTCCTCAGCCCTTAGCATTAACGCTCCATTACTGAGCTGAATGAGATAAAAAGGCTCACAACTCTTGTAGAAGGGACACTTCTTACGACACTTGAACTTAGACAAAACACATTCTGAACTCAATTGTATACTGAGCACTGCACTCAAACACTATACTCAACATTGTATTCAGATACTCAATAATACTCAGATAATATACCGGTAACCATTATTACCGTCACCACCTCACCCACGGGCGGTGCGTTTCACATCGACGCTGACGAGGCTTGGTCCGCAGATCCTTCGCCGGAGCAAATGGATATCCAGTCCGTGGTGTTGCATGAAATCGGACACCTTCTCGGACTTGCTCATACTAACGTACCCGGAGCTGTCATGTGGCCATCTATTAATGCTGGTGTGAAGCTCAGAGTATTGCAGGAAGACGATGTTCAAGGAATCAGAGCTCTTTATTCCGAACCAGCAGAATCTCCAGCCCCAGGTCCTTTATTATTCCTCGTACAACAACAATAATTAGATTTCTGACGAAATCCCTAATCTCAAGTCCCAAGAGTCTCACTTCCAGCCCCGGCATAAATTAGATTTCTATTTTTTACTTATAGAACAATCATATTAATAATTTTTATGTAATTCACACTGATTGATGATTGTGTAAGACTTTCTCTAATAATATATAAGCAGTATTAGGGTATTAATTAAGTGGTACAAGTTCGCTATAGGTTTACTAAGTTTGGTTGGACTGAATAATTTAGTGTCTACTATAAATCTGAATTATGGGATACAGAATATTCAATATATGACTAATAGTCTACCGAAGTAACTTGATGTCAATTATGGTGGGAGATCAACACTGCTTTTACTATCATTAGACTATATTTAAGCTAAGGTGTGTTTGGTTTGCACATGAGAATCAAAATCGGAATGTGTATCAAATTTATACTTGTAATGGTAATGAATTTTGATGAAAATATTTTGCATGTTTGGTGGTAGAGTGGAATGAGAAAAATATTTTGCATATTTGGTAATAGAGTGAAATGAGAATAATTATTAATAGTTAGGAAAGCCGCTGAGGAGGAAGGGAATGAGTTTTGCAATTAAGGTGTAATCAAAATCACAATAGTGTTTTAAAAACATGTCAATCAAACAATGATTTTGATACTCCATCCCGGATAGCTAAACTTGTCAACCAAACATATCTTTAGATCTAACAGATTGTACTACTAGCAACATTACAAAAATAATATTTACATATGTTACTGACAGTCCAGTCCATACTAGTACCATAATAAAGTCCAGATCCAAACTTTCAAGAACGATCAAACTTACAAAAGATTACGAATAAGATCAAGCTAACAGCACTCAACACGGAGAGAAACCAGTAATAGTTATCTAAACGGGCTTCCTTCATATCATCAGAGAACCATCCATGGTGATTTGCAGGGGAGCTTGTGAAATGTTCAACAATGGAGATAAGCAGGGAGCTAAAGAAGCTTCCAAAGCCAAATACGCTAGTGTACAGAGCAATCCCTAAGGTTCTCATGTTCACGGGGACTTCAGAGTAGAAAAACTCTTGCATCCCGACAACTGTGAAGATGTCGGAGATTCCGAGGAGAATGTACTGAGGAAGCAGCCAGAATATGCTCATCGGCACTGTTTCTAAGCTTAGATTCTTCGGATTTCTGCTGATTTCGAGCCTCTTTTGGTCAGTGAAGGCGGCAATCACCATGGCTATTACCGACAGAAACATTCCGATTCCCATTCTTTGCCGCACGGTGACGCCTTTGTCGTTGCGTGTGAACACGCGCACCAGGGGGATGAAGTATTTGTCGTACAGAGGCATGAGGAGAATTATGGAGACTGTAATCGCGCTCTGAAGCGCGGCGGGTGGGATCATGAAATTGGGTCCGAGGTTTCTCGTCATCGTCATGCCTTGTTTGGTGAAGAATGTCGCGGGTTGTTGGAAGATCACGGCAAACGTTAAAAGCAACGTCCAGACAGGTAATAAACGGATCACTACTCGCGCGATTTTGACGACATTTATGCCGCCACTGTCCTGCTTCTTGTCCGCACTCTCAGTGTCTTCTGAATCTGAATCTTGACTGCACAGTGGCTTTTCCTGAAGCCTAGTAACACACTAGTGTATAGTTGGATTGTACATTTATGTTTATATACTCACTCAGTTCTAATTGTTTGTCTCATTTACTTTTTGCACTGTTTTTAATACAACATAACAAATGATACTAACTTTTCAATTTTACCCTTCAAAAGTAGGTGTAATTTGTACAAAATACAATTGTACTTGCCTCATTAATGGTCTAAAAAGTTGAAAAGTCAAAAGGGTAAATTGGAAAATGTAGAATGATAGTTATGTTCAATTTTAGAAAGATAACACTATTTTAGGACAAACTAAAAAGGAAAGTAAGACAGATAAAATGGGACGGAGAGAATATTATATGCTCAACAGTGTAAGGTCAATCTCAATTAAAAGTCTAGACTTATTGGATTACGTTTATATATTATAAGAAAGAGCACTTACTCGAGCTCATGAACAGTGTCTGGTTTGCTACTGGGCAGCGACATTTCGCCGCGATTTTTCAATCTCAACACGGTGTCTTTGATGGCCTTGATCATTTTCTCCAGAGATATTTCTTTGGAATTGTTATGCACATAGAAGCGGTTAGCCGACAAGAAAACGAGAATGGAAGCGACCATGGCAATGGTGGGAATGGCGAACCCAACGCCCCATCCTATTGTGTCCTGGATATAAGACAAGACCGAGACTCCTAGAAGGCTGCCACAGCAAATGCCGAAATACCACCATTGGAAAAAGACACTCTTCTTGGTGGAGCTCTTGTCGTCCTTGGTTGTCGGCAGGTCGTCTTCATCTCCAAGCTGATCCGCCGCGAAGGCCTGCAAGGATGGGTTATAGCCACCCAGGCCTAGTGAAATCAAGTGGAGCGGCCATGAGAGAGAAGAAGAGCTTATTTTGTGGCCGTTTCTCCCCGGCGGCCACCCCATCGCCGTTGATGTCAACGCTACCAGACCCTGTAAATGGAAAGAATTATCAGCCAATTTTGACTTATTTGATCACTATTAGCTGCTTGACTTGATTAAAAAAGTATTTGGTTAATCAATTTTTTTTTTAATTTCAAATTGCTAAAATTCAAAATGTTGTTCAAAGCAATGCTTCCAATTAATTTTTTTTTTTTTTTAAAGAAATTATACCAAACTGAGAACTAATTTACTAAAACCTCTCTACACTGGGCTAATATTATCAATCAGTTATACTCTCTAATCTAATCAACCATAGCAACCACTTATTAAATAGGGTTATTATTTTTCACACGTTACTTTACTGTTCCTTTCATATTGTTAAATTTCCTAAACAAACTATCATATCATAACACAGTACAGGATCGAACAATACTGTTACGGACGTGTAAATTAAAACGTTGGCAATAGTAGCGTTGAATTTTGTTAGTGGGAGTGGGGGATGACTCGGGTTTCAAATATTATGGTGAGACGAATGGCCTAAACGTCGACACCCACCGAGCTCAGGGGAATTATTTAATGGCGTCTAGTCATCGCCAACTGCGAATTATAAAAGCTAATTAAGCTAATTACGTGAAAAAAGTCGCTCTACTGCAGCTAATAAGTGCTATTTAAAGTCAGACTTTAATTAGCATATTTCACGTATAGTGTAGTCAACTTTGTTTTACAACAAGTACCCAACCTTTCAAATTAATCTCTGACCAACAGCGTCCTAAGCATGAAGGACTCAAATTAAGAAAGTCTGCTTTTATGAAGAGTTAAATTTAGAATTAAAGTCTAAACAACTCTCATAAGAAGTCTAATTTAAAACTAATTACCAACCTAACTATCTTACCAATATTTTTGTGTAGTTAACTATTGTAATGCAAAAGTGGGTAGACAAACAGAGTTCTACTATGGAGACTCCCAAATTCTACTCCATCAATTATATTCCTGATGTAGCAAAAAAGATAGAACATTTTCAATCTTGTAGGTTCGGAAAAGATTATTTACATCCAGAATTTGTGAGAGGGGGTAGAATTTGAGAATAGAAGTAGTATTTTTTAAACAAATAAAGCAGGTAATTAATAAGGTTAATTATAGGTAGGTAGGCAGGAGTACAGTACTACACGTACTAGTATGTAATTACCAGGATATAGAAAAATGCAGAGCCTAAAATAGTTGAATAGCTATCCAAGTAAGAGTCGGCCAACGGCGCCACCAGCAGCGGCACCATAGAGGTGAAGCCGCACCAATTGTTGACCAGCTTCGCCGCCGACGAGTTGCTCATCTTCGCCACGTCCGTCAGATACGTCACCAAATTCGCCGCCACGCCTTTAAACGTAAACCTCTCCATCCCCGCTATCACTGCTCCATCCAACGCCCCACAAACATGCAAAAAACATCATTAAAAACACCCCCAAAAAAATCCAAGATTTTCAAGAACAATCAAAAACCAAAATGGAAACAAGTTAAGCTAATAATTAAGGTTCGTTCGTTATATTGTATGTACGTGAAGTTAATTACCTATGAGGAGAATGCATGGCTTGTTGAGACCTTGCCCGCCCGCCATGTCTAGCTAGATCGAAAGAGAGTAGAAGATGAAACAGAAATATATATGGTTAAACCCCTTCAAGCTAAGCTAAGCTAAGCTAGCATGGCTGAATTGAATGGTATTATATATATTCTGCCCTGTTTTTATCTACAAATCATATGAGATATGAGAGAGCTTAGAGTGAATAAATAATGGCATTTCTTACACTTATATAATACGGAGTAATATATTTAATTAATTAGCCATTGGAGCACCAAGAAGGTGGGGATGGGGCACTGCTACTTGACCAAGATTCTATCCTGGCCGCCTCTTTGCTTTTACAAATTGTACGTATGTAGTGGAACACTGGACAATCACTCATCTCCTTGCTTTTTCAAAGTAAATTGTGATACATACCACACATATATATAGTAACAACGGTTACTCGGTCTGAGACGAAACCAATAGGTAGCTTGAACTTAAAAAGTTATAGTCATCAACGTCCGATCAAGTGGACTGGAATTGCTTTAGTATGGGACAACCTAACTTTAGAAACATGGACTGATCTCTGCTATAATATGGTTGATGATATATATGATACTCAAAAATATATTTAAAATACAAATATCTAAATTAAACACTGCACATAAAAGAAAACAATACATTAATTCCAATTTCACGTGTAAATGGTTCCATTATATTTATATAATTGAAGAGACTTTCTGTAGTCATTCTTTAGTACACTAATGGATCAACACGCAAGCTCGCTTTGCATAGCAAATCTCTTTCTTACTTTCTTAATATAATGTGTCACTTGATTAATTACCAATACTTTATTTCTAGCTTACTATTTTATTGACCACTCAAAATGTAGACATAAATATTTCTATTCCAACTACCCTAAGTGATGACATGAAAATTTTATTACCTTTAAAAAAAGTGTAT
This sequence comes from Ipomoea triloba, assembly GCF_003576645.1. Lineage (NCBI taxonomy): Eukaryota > Viridiplantae > Streptophyta > Magnoliopsida > Solanales > Convolvulaceae > Ipomoea > Ipomoea triloba. Next base: position 534,768 of record NC_044918.1, read on the forward strand.
TTCAGTCTTAGGGCATCCCCATTAGTAGATCTTGGTCTGATTTTTGAGGAAGCATAGCTGATGTGGATGAAAGTGGGAGAAGAGAAAAGCTTTTGGGTCTTTGCAGGAGGAGAAGTTTTTGGACTGAGCAAGTGGGACCTGCATGAAAGAGAGAGGGATCCCATGTTCGCACGTTCAACCCACCTTGCGTGCCCAGTTTGCACGTAAGAGCTTCTGTTTATTTTTTTTTTTTTGTCAGACTTGCTTCTTCTTTTTTTTTTTTTTTTTTCCTTTTTCTCTTTATTCTAATCTTTTATTTCCTACTCGTACCTGCAAAAACTTATCAAAAACTACAACTATAAAAATTTTTGACAATAATCATTGGTCTGGTCATTCAAATTTTTCAATAACTTTCAGTTGGTGGTGAATAGCACCACTAGTGTTTGAAAATAGCATCAATTATTCTTCCGGATTCTCAAAGCGATCGAAAAAACCTAACTTTTTATCCTTAATCTTAGGCTTCCCACTTCCAACCACTCTCTTCTTCTGTTGATAAAAAATCTCAACTTTTCCAATATTGAATGCAAACCATAATTTAAATATGCAATACACTATTTTCCTATTATAAAAATATCATACCAAAAATACACCACTAGCAATTAACACAAAAAATATCCATTAACATGTACTATGCCTATAATATCATATCTGGACAACGAAGAAACCCACAATCAATCCCCGAAAATGCACACTGAAAAAATCCTACTCCAGCTAGTATAACCTAATATATCATATTGATTGAAATTCCGTGTACGCATATGATTTTCTCTAATAATTATGACAGAAAAGGTTGCAACAATGATGAGTTTGAATGGATGAGATTGATAGATAGACATACATCTTATCAAGACCATGCACGAAATAAAGAGGAAAGAAAAGTAAGGACAAATAATGTATGTTCATATGATACAAATAAAGCAAGTAAAATGCCCAAGCAAACAACACGACCACATTAAAGGTACTGCATGTCATAACGCATTAGAAAGACTAGTAGAAAACAACATCGAATCATACATATGTAGCTTGCTTGTTCGTTCGTCTCGTACGTTATGGCTGTTTGCTTTAATTATCTTCCCAGAATTGACGATAAGTCGTGGTTGTGTGAGATGGATGTCACTTTGTGTGTTTTTTGTTGGTTTCTTTTCTTGGGAATATTGAATGGTTCCACCACCATGCATGATGAGATGGAGAGAGCTGAGAAGAGTTATTTGAGGGAGATTATGGGAAAGCTAAGGTTAGTTGCAGAAACAACCACTAACGTAACGTCTAGTTGCGTCTAATCTTCAAGATTTGTTACGTGCATTCATTCTTTCTATGTCATCATTCTTATAAAAATTAGCCAGCTTTTAGAATTTTCTAGACTTGACAAATTACAATGATATAAATTTACACATGCATACATATTCTTTGGGATACTGCTCAATTAGTTAACAATTCAAAATAAATTCATAACATTTGTTTTGCTAGTGACCATCAGTACGTCTTCACAACAAGAAGCGGTGACAATTTTTAAGTTTAGATTTCACACACACACATATATATAGGTACGGATCAATTGTGGTCTGTGGACAGGCTTTCCGGTGCAACAGTGTGGATTGCACAATTAAGGGTATGCATAAATGCACCACAACGTGTTTAGAAATACATATAATAAAATGCACAAATGAACCACACCCTGGTACCTCTCTGAACAAGTGGTGCATTCTTGCATATATATATATATATATATATATATATATATATATATATATATATTTATTTATTTATTTATTATTTTCCTTTTTTTGTTGTTTCTCTATCCTCCAACTCATATAAATTTGACAAAAATTCAAATTTAAGTTTTACTATTTAGTTACGGAGAAGAAGAATTCTTCATAAGAATTATTACCCTTTTTTCTTAATTAATTTCTCAATAAGTACATTGTATTTTTATTTTAGCCATTGACTTTTAGTTTTAATCAATAATTATAGTCTATGGTTAAAATTTTCTTTTCCATAATTAATTCTGTTATGACATGCATATGATGTATTGCCCCCCTCCACCCTTTTTAAAAAAAGTATTTTTACTTTAATCATTGGCTTTTACTTTTAATCATTGATTACAGTCATGGTTAAAATTTTCTTTTCGATAATTAATTATGTTGTGACATGCAAATGGTGTTTTAATTTGAGGCAAGCTAGGATGGTGTTGCGTGTGTATATTGGCATTATAAACCTCTTTTGGCCACCTAGGTGGTAGTATGGTACATTGGTACACCATATGCATGGACATGGTCCTTTGTTTTTTCTCTTTAATGATGTATACATCATTATGTATAGGTAGGCTCTTAAAAAACACAAGTGGACAAAGCCATATGTTAAAGTGATACCATAGATATACATAATTCTAGGCATGGATAAAGGCTGATACGCGCTCAACCGCACTAGGAGGAGAAAATGTGACATTCTACATTTCTACTTACTTTTTTCTTTTTTTTTTTTTTTTTTTTGAGAAAATACATTTGATCATTCTTTTTGTGGTTGCATCAACTAAACTTCAAAATTAAAAAAAAATAAAATTGAGGTGGAATCAAGATTGCAAAAATGGATAGGTGTTAACATTTTTTTTTATTCTTTTTAAGACTTGATAATTATAAACTATTTAATATTTTATTAGTTAATATTAAAATATTAAATATTAACCTAAAAACATCTAGAATTGTAAATTGTATAAAGATTTAAAGAATCAAAATACAATTCTACAAAATCAAATCACAAAGTATCAATATTAGAGTAGTTGATTTTGATTTTAAAAAAAATATTTTTCAGCTTTTGTGACCGATTTAGGGCTATTTCACTCAAAACAACGTCATTTTGGGTAAAATAATCCATTTAAAAAAAAACGAAACAATAGCTAGTCATCTACCTATCTAGTCCGTCGTGATATAGCCGCCGCGGCGCATAGGTTGCCTAAGTCGTCTAGATGGCCGGCAGCCGGCAGGCACGATTTTTGTAACCATGGGTGGAATAAAGTTTTTTGGTCACATATTTATAATTTAGATTATGTATTCTCAAATATAGTTTAAGGAGCTCATGCATTTTATATGCCAAAACGGGTATGAAGATTGCAGGCTTATATTTTGATGGGCTATTAACCCACTAGATGAATAGGCCTAACTAAAACATGAATACAGACTATATTACCCAAAAATCATGGGCTATTCGATCCAATGATGAAGCCCGGAATCATTGATGGTCCAGCCCAGAGAATGCCTGACGACTTTTACTTTTCGGTCACTCCAAAACGGCTGCTAGTGAACAACCGTTCGACATGTCTGATCAGACAAGATCGGAAATCGTAAGCTCCATTATTTCACCGATCGTAACCATGGCCGCCGATCATGATCATCGCCACCACCATCACCGCCCACACCGCTTATCCCTGCCACCGCGCACCGCAGTTCCGACCACCACTCCCACTCCTTCAAGGCACCTCTATCCTCCCTTAACACCCACCCCTACCCCCTCAAAAATCTCTTCTTTTCCCCTCAAATCTTCTCACAAAACTTCTTCAATCTCCTTCCTTTTCCTCCTCCTCTTCTCCCTCCGCTCTCTCTACTCTCTCCTCCCTTTCCTCCGCTCCTCCCCCTCCTCTTTCTCTCTCTTCCCCTTCTCTTTCCTCGTCTCCCTCCTCTCTTTCCTCCTCACTCTCTCCTTCTCTCTCTTCACCTCCCTCTCTTCTTCTCCCTCTCGAGACCCTTTTCGCCAAAAGCAACGTTACCCCATTTTCTCCCTCACCTTGATGACCCAATCCCAGCAAAGCCTTCTCTTAGCAAAATCTTTCCTCCAAGCTGTGATCTTTCTCCTCAGATTCCAAGCCCTCAGGTATTGCGGCGCTGCAGCGATGATTCTGGCCGAGATTTCAGGAAACGTGGCCGCGCGGTTCTTTGCCGGTGGAAAAAACCGAAACTTTGGTAATGCCCACAAATTTGGATCATCTAAGATTTCTGGGTTTGTAGCTTTGTTCCTTGGGTTACTGTTTTTATCTGTTAGCTGGGACCGAATTGAATGTTTTCCTTTGTCTTCTGTGAATATTAGTAAGTTTGGGATTAGTAAGAATTGTGTTAGGGTTTGGCCTATGTTGCTTCCATTTCTGTCTGGGTTTTTGGGGTGCTATGAAAGGGTTTCAATGAACTCAGGGAGTATAAGGGAAATGGGGCAAAAACGGGTTCGATTGGTTTCGTTGTTCTATACAACGGTTTGGCTGTTCATACCTACTGTTATAAGTATGTTTGTGTTTGAAGCAGAAGGGGATAATATCTCTTTATCGAATCTCGGTTGGCCCTTAGTGAATACAGTAGTGTTTGGTGTGCTTTTGAGTGAGAATTTCACTGATGAGAGGCCAAATGCTGCATCGAAGGATTTTCAGAGAGAGTATGTTGTGACTTACGTGTGTACTCTTATCCTCGAGTTGTTTTATTTCCCCGAGCTTTCGCTCTGGGGACTGTTGGTTTGTGGATTCTTGCTTTGGATAGCCGTGAGGAATTTGGATCCGGTTTATTCTAATTATCTTGAATTGGAATTGGAATCGTCTGAGTCTTTAAGTGTGGCTGTTATGAAGCCCCTTCGCCACATCTTGAGTGAAAGGAAGTCGCGGAAGATTGCACTTTTTCTTTTGATCAATACGGCGTACATGGTTGTGGAGTTTGTTGCCGGGTTTATGAGTAATAGCCTTGGGTTGATATCGGATGCGTGTCACATGCTATTTGATTGTGCCGCTCTAGCTATTGGATTATATGCATCATACATATCCCGATTGCCAGCTAATGTTCAATTTAACTATGGTCGAGGGAGATTTGAGGTTCTCTCGGGATATGTAAATGCTGTGTTCCTGGTACTCGTTGGAGCATTGATTGTTCTTGAATCGTTCGAGAGGATTTTAGACCCTCAGGAGATTTCTACTAATAGTCTGCTGGCTGTGTCCGTTGGAGGGCTTTTTGTTAACATTGTGGGCTTGATTTTCTTTCACGAGGAACATCATCATGCCCATGGCGGGGGTGGATCCTGTTCACATTCACATTCACATTCTCATTCCCATTCCCATTCCCAATCTGAGTCTCATAGCCCCCACGTCAACGATCACCATCATACACATGATCATGGCCATCCAGTTCACAATCACCAGGAAGAATATGTTACTGTTGTCCATGACTGCCACGAGAAATCGTGTTCTAGTCATGATAAGCAATGCCACGGTGATCACGAGCATCATGAATGTAGTAAAGGGCAGCACGAGCATGACAACAAAGGGCACGGAAGTAAATCTTCACATTCTCACGACCATGGCCACCCTCATCACCACGATGATCACTCCCACCACGAATGCCATCACAATGCTGACCAACATGTCGCTGTTTCTCACCAGCATAGTAACGAAAAAGTTATATTAAACAGCGGAGAAAAAGGGCATCATCACCACCACATTGACCATAACATGGAAGGCATCTTTTTGCACGTGCTAGCAGACACAATGGGAAGTGTCGGGGTCGTCATTTCAACCCTCTTAATTAAATACAAAGGGTGGCTTGTTGCAGATCCCGCCTGCTCAATTTTCATATCCGTATTGATAGTATCCTCAGTTATCCCGCTGCTCAGGAATTCAGCCGAAATTCTGCTGCAAAGAGTCCCTAGAGCTCACGAGCACGACTTGAAGGAAGCCATAATCAATGTTAAGAAGATGAAAGGCGTGTGTGACATTCAGAGTCTGCACGCTTGGAGCTTCACAAATACAGATGTGGTAGGCACTCTCCACCTTCGCGTCTCGACAGATACTGACAAGATTGCTACAAAGAATAAAGTATCGGACATATTACATGATGCCGGTATAAAGGACTTGACTATTCAGGTTGAATGTATCAAAGATAGTTAACAGAATTGGGTGTGTTGAGCAAATTCCCTTGTGAAGACATTCTTAGCTCACCTGGAGAGCCCATAACAGACATATGCATGAGGTAAGTAGCCACTTCCAGTTCATTTAGCGTGCTATAAAAGCCTGTTTCTTCTCCTTGTATGTAGGGAGAGGGAGAAAGAGAGAGTATACCTTTTTCTCGAGTATATTTTGATGAAATTGTACCGTGCTTTTTCTCCTTATAAAAACAAAACTAAATTGTTCCATCACTTCCATTCTTTTACAAAACCCCAAGATGTCTTAACAGTTACTTGAGGCAAAGTCATGTACAAGGAAGATTGTGAAAAATGTTGCATATGTTGTGTTATAGTTACGATACCTCATTTTGGAACAAAGAAAATTATTCACTCATTATCCAATGAATCGTGATGAAAAAAATTGATTCTTTTTAGATTGCGGTTGTCCTTTGGAATTGTTTCTCTAGGTATGATTGAAAATTTTCATTTAAGATATTCGTAAACACTCTAGCAATGAACTTTATGAAGTTTACATGAGCTTTTGTGGTTCAGCCTTTCTTGTCAGAAAGACTGAAATTGCTTGCTTGGTACACTTGATAGCCGGCATTGACTCCTATTTGTGCGACCTCTTGATTTTATTAAATTTCCAGTTTTCAGGTAAGCAGTGTATGACAGTGTGCCGAAGAGATGATTCTGAACTTTGTCGCTACAAGAGTCTGGAATTCAACTGATAAGGAAACCGTTTCCTTTTCAGGTAGAACTCCTCTTCCTCAGCACTATCTAATTCCGGTAACAAGTGTATACTCAAATGACTTCCAGGGCTAAAACAAGTTGATCTTTGAGAAGCAGCTGAGATAATCTTATAACCTTGACAGACCCATTGATGTAAAAATTGATTCTTGAATTTCTTGTTCCAAAAGACAAACAATACGTCAATACCTAGTGTACATTGTTGCTGTGTTTCTTATCTGTCATTCTCAACAATCCCTGTGAGCCTCCTCCCAGGTTTCCACTTCCTGTCAGGCAGATAAGAACATTAAGGATCAACACAGGATCCTATATCTGTTTAACATTAAGGATCAAAATCTGCTTTTTCTTTATGTTTGGATCATTTGCAGTATACAGTCTTTTTTATTCAGTCAAAAGACATGGTTACAAGTTCGACTTCCAGCCGGAACAGGCTATTGGCCTTCTTAGGTTGACCTGGTTTACCTCATTGTGGTCTTTTGTCAGTTAGGATCACAAGGCGGAATTTACTCAGTACACACCATTTGTTAGTGGCTGTAGAATTCCCTCGTAATTTATTTTTTTTTTAAATGACAAGTTGATTGCAGAATTTGTATTCAGAACTCTAATAATCTATTCTGTGAATGTTGTTCCCACTATTTGAACTGAAAATTAGTTTTAAAATTAATCAAGAAAATAAGAAGTTTTTCAAGAAGAAAAATAAAATGATTTCATAGTTGGTGGGGCCGTAGGTCCAACTTATAAGCCTGAATTTCCATGGGAGAAAGGAGTATATGCCCTTCCCTGGCGCCATCTCTGAAATGACTGCCATAGCCAAGCATCTCGGTGTCTTCATGCAAGAGATTCAAAGACGTAGGTTTTGGGTTCAAGACATCAAGGTCGTTGAACATTCCAAACAGATTAACCTGCACGTCAGCTACACTTGAACAGTTCGATCTGCCTTTCTGACAGTACGAGGAATCCCAGTGTCGGCGCTGGAAAACAAGAACAAACCTGGGATCTTCACGGGGATCCTGGGAATTTCTCATGGGCCGTGGCGCCTTGAAGCTCACAATATGCAAGTCACAGGGCAAAGAAGCTGCCATTGGAGAGAAGGACCGCGGTGGTGGCTGCACAGAGATTCTTTCAGCTTTCTTAGCTACAAATATGTTGAGGGGATGGTTTAAGCGGGCACCAATCGAATGAGATAAAAGAGAGGGGCTAAGCGGGTTAGAAATCGTAACAGAATCTGCAACGGTTGAAACGTTGGACTCAAGAAGAACATGGAAGACGACGTTCATCCTCCGGTTATCCAGCACTCCCTGACCAAGACCCCTCCCGTCGTCTCTCAACAACCTCCGGTCAAGCATGATCTCCAACCATCCATCTTTCAGGCTTGCAGCGCCCAGTGACTGGCGGGTGTGGACTGAGAAGCGTTGGCCGTTTGATCCCTGCATGAATGCAAGAGAGGGCATTGGATAATAGTTTCCCTGAACAGGAATCTTGTCATAGGTTTCCCTGCGGCTCATTTGGAATCCATTCAAATCAGAATAGAATATCCTTTTGTTGTCAATATCTGTCTTGAATCTAGTTATCAATTCTTTGTTGTTGAAGTTGCGTCCAATAAGCTCAACATGGTACTCCTTCTCAACAATGTAGTCCTGTAAGCAACCGTCACAGTTATAGATTCGGGTGCTATGGGAAACCGGAGGTTTCTGCCATGGCGTCTTTGGGAAAGAGTGTGCTTCCTTCACCAATTCGCCATCGGCAATAACCATCACTCCACCAGACAGTGAAATAGGCTCAGCATCACCATCTGGTTTGAATATATATGCTCCACTTTCTTTGCTGGAGTATATGCTTATTTCTTCACCAACTACATTTGAGTTTACTTTCTGCAACAGCCCAGACTTCAAGTTGAAAGTAAGTGTTTGATGCTGATTTTGAATTGTTGCTTCGTTTCCTTTTGCTTTTGAGCAAGTGTAGGGTGCAGGGCAAGCAATTTTACCAGGCATGAACATTTTTAAGTGTGCTGGTTTTGCCTTTTCGCAGGTAGGAAATCCATTAGCAATGTAATAAGTCTGCAACCCCATTGGAGGAACTGAAGCTCTCCAGTAGACGTGATGTCTTCCAGTGAAAATTTTACCTTTATCGAGGTGTAATTCAGGAGATATCTGGCTTTCCACACATGTCCAGTTTAAGTCCAAAATCACCACATCTGGCCTGCCAACAATCACTGTCACAACTTCATCTCTTGTCTGTTCTAGTGGGTTAAAAATGACCAAACTCTGCAGGGTTTCTTCCATGGCAGCTATTGTTTTGTGTACTGGCTGAGCATCATATTTGGATCTAAGCTCTGCTGGCTCAAACTCAGATGGAGTCTGATCATCTTTTTCGTTGCGAATCCCAATCAGGACCTCGATAGCTTTGGACATGAAGATTTGAAGGTCTTCCAAGGCCATATGCATTCGCATTCCATAGTCCTGAACCACATGATCCTTGGCAGTACCAGTCACCCCATCGTGATGCTGAAACAGTGCCAGGTTTCTTCTCGCAGCTGTCAACTTGTAGCCAAATCCAGTCGGCAACTTCTCACAAGTTGGTCTCTGGCACTGTCCTAGAAGGAAAACTAGCATCATTTCAGCACCGCGCAAGGTTTGCTCCAGTACACGATCAACAGCCTTGAAGAAAGGGCGAGAAACATAATAGCCACTCCAGTAATCCTGGTTCCTGTCAGCGTAAGTAAAGAAATCGCCTGAGAGAGAAGGAAAGCCTCCAATCTCACCAGAGCCAATCTCATTTGGACGAGAATAGTTTACCCTGATGACTTCCTCTCTCAGCGCCTGGAAATAATCTTCAAGAGTGCCAAATTTAGCTTCAGCATTCAAGTCAGGATTAGCATTGATATAGTCAAACAGAAGTTGATAGTTCCTGAACTGAACTTCAGCTTCATCACTGCTAACATAGCGAAAATCATCTCCAAGAGGAACAAGAAGCGTATTTGTTCTATACAGTGTCGACTTCTTTCTGTATTGATCCAACAGCATAAGTGCCCTTTCCTTAACATTTTCCTGGATTGTCTCCACTGGTTTTTCGCCCCAAGGGCAGCGATCGTACATATCCATTCTTGCAAAATCAAACTGACAACAGATTGCAGGCTCAGGACCACAGGTATGTGGAATGTCATATGAATAGAAGGGCATCATGTGGACAAAAATGTCAGTTGTTTCTTCAGCATCCCAGCTTTGTCGCCACACATATTCTAAGTTCTTATGCAAAGCCAGTTCCTTCTTCAACTCATAATGTGTCCTCTGTATAAGCATATTCTCAAAACCCATACGGCGATAAAGATAAGCCATTGTTGCAGAATACCCAAATGGATCTATAACCCATGAGTTTTTAGGAATTACACCAACAGTTTCATTCAACCACATATTTCCCTCAGTCACCTGTGTCCCAAAATGAGAAAATGATGGAGTTCAGTTCATGGCAACAATGTCTTCAGAATTACAATATGACCACTCTATTACAACCAATTATCATGATATGACATATTATGAGACAAAACAACCTCATACCACACAGAAAACATCTAACAGTAAAACCATTACATGAGCACATATAGGGGCAACCTCAACCAAGTTAGTCACTTGGTAACAAGATTACAAGTTCAATCCTTAGCATGAGCAGCCTATTGGCCTTCTTAATTTAAGCCCCACTTACCTAATAGGCCTTCTTAATTTAAGCCCCACTTACCTCCTTGATCCTTTGCCGATTAAGGTTATAAAGTGATAATTTATCAAGTTCGAGTAGTGGCTGCGAGTTTATCTTTTCATTCAAAAAGAAATGAGCCCAACATATACTTCACAGTGGATTTAAGTACAATCTTGGCATGAAAGATAATGAGAGCAAAGGAAAACAAATTTAAAAAAAAAAAAAAAAAAAAAAAAAAGATTATGTTTGTACCTGTTCTATAATTGCAAAATAATGCGAGTTAGCCTGCAGAGATGACCAAGAAGGAAAAATGTGAGAAGGTTTAATTTACAAGTTGCAGAAAATACTGGACTGCCTTACCTCATCATTCATCACCCAACCACCTCCAACGATTTCTAACTGCCCATTATTCACCAAGTTGATGAAGGCCTCTTTACTCTCCGGCGAGGTATCCCGCCACCATCTCTCCAAATAAGACATCTCTTCCCATATAAACTTGCGACGAACATCCTTAAATTAATTCAGACCAAAAATCAGACAGAAAGAGGTTAAACACTGGCCGGGGATTTATACACAGTGAAATCAAAGAGCGAGTTTATTTACCTTTGAAAGTGTTTCAACAATGGTGTCGAGGATAAGCCTGGATTGTCGATCATAGTACTCTTCGACTGTGAAGATCCAGCCGGGATCATTATGCGAATGTGGAACCACGAAAACCTTTAATTTCTCCGACTCCCATTCGTCTCCTACGTAACTCACATTCCATCCCTGTTTCCAAGCCCCGCCGTCCTCATCAATGAACTGAATCTTATCGTAAAGTCCCTTGGTTGTTATATCCACGAACGCTTCCAAAACGGCGCCGTTTGTTGGGGATTCCCGGTGAACGGTTTTCCGCGCCCGATGAAAGCGGGATCGGGCGGAACGGAATTGGGAAGAGAGGAGCGGCTTGGGGACGCCGTACTTGTAGACGATCAGAATGAAGAAGATGAGAGAGAATAAGATGCCGATGGTGAAGAAATTGGAGAGTATGAAGTCTCTGATAAGGGCGCGTTTGCGGTACTTACGAGGATGTTTCGGGGAAGGCTTAGTGGTAGTGGGGAGAAGAGAGTGAGGCCACCCGCCTCCTCCGCGTCGGGCGGAGAATGGCATCGGAAAGTCACTGCAGCGCGGTGGCGCCGGCGCCGGCGACGGCGGTGGTTGAGTCCTAATTCAGAAAGAGATCAATGCTTCCGTGAGGCCGGAGCTCGTGAGCTATGGTGATCGTATCGTCGTCTAACTCTCACCAGCTTGAGATTACAGAATGTCCTTCACGTTTTTCGCGGGGTTTAATTTTTTGACCCCTGCACTCTTGGATTTTACATAATTGTTTGAAAAATAATTTTACTAACGTGGTTATGAAGAAGTTGAATATTGTAATCTAGATACTCTATATTAACTTTCTTTCAGATTTACCCTCATTCAAAGGAAGTTTGATCCAATTTTTAATATGAAATATGCCAATAAATAGATTTTTCTAATATAACCCGCAAATGAAAGATACATTATTATAAACAGATCATGCGTGACAAGTTTAACTAAGAGAGTTGTGTGTATGTGTATATATATACACATACTATCTAATGATAGAAAGAGTTGTAAAAATAAATATTTAATTGCTAACAGGTCTTTTTAGTACACAAATGTGATTTATAAGTCAAGTCGATAACTAAATTAGAGTACTAAGAAATGTTATAACTCTTTTCTCTTAAAAAATAAAAGCTTTCTACTTGCTAAGACCCTTTTGCTTGCATACAACTCCTCATAGGACATGTGTGAGAAATTTTCGATGGACAACGCATTGCATATAGGCATTAAGCAATGAGATTAACCACACCACATGTCGGTATTGGGTTTATCAATGCTAATGAGATAATGTGACAGGGCACTTGTAGAATCACTTGTGCCATATGAAATTGTAAGAAACTCGGAGGAGTCAGATGAGATTGCTAGACACTCAAGGGGTAGAGCACTGTAGTCGAGAGGTAAATGCGCTTGTATATGACACAAAAGAACTAAGAATTAACATTTGTACTCTTCTGATACGAGAATTATGTTTTACCTACTCATTTACCTATTTTGGTGTCACAATTTGTATGTTTAACATAGTAAATATTTTTCCCATCATCAATTAAGAAAAAAGCCACCTTAAGAGATGAAAAAATAGAATAAAAAAAAGGTCATGAAATATAGGTCGAAATAATTTTTGGTGGGGAGTTTTTAATAAAACACTTTTATGAATCCCCGCGGGCGCGGATCCTTTACAGTTTTACGGACCCGCCTTTAAGATACGGGATCCGATCCGAGTTCCAATTTGAACAGTAAAGCCCGCCACCGAATGCTCTCAGCTCCAACTCTTCAGTTCAATTCTTCCATTTTTTCTGTTCGATTCCGCAAAAAAATCGACTGAGAGAAACTGAGGCAGAATTCAAGCTTGATAACGAGGGGAGGGATGTCATCATCATCAATTCATAGCGATTCACAATCCAAAAACCCTACCAGCTTGTACAGCCGCAAAGAGAAATCGCTTGGTGTTCTGTGCTCCAAGTATTATCTCTGCTTATAATTCTAATTCCATTTTACATATATATCACATTAACATCTATGTGCATCTAAACACATGCATTATACATCTAGAGATGATATGTGTAAACACTGATTACATGGGTTTGCTCAGTTTCCTGAGGCTGTACGATCGAGATGATGTGGATTGCATTGGATTGGATCATGCGGCAGATCAATTAGGTCTTCCACTTTTTTATTTTTATTTTTATTTTTATATTTTTTTTAATTTTTAAATTGCTATCTTATTTAGTCAACACCGCATGGGTTAACAGAGTTAATCTGCGATTTTTTTTATTGTGTTTTGTGGGTCTAGGTGTTGAAAGACGTCGAATTTACGATATTGTTAACATACTAGAAAGTGTTGGGGTAATTCTCTTTGGCTCTTTCTTGAAAACTTGCATCTTTACAAGAGTAAAATCTAATTGTGGTATTCTCTCTAGTTGTTGTCCAGAAGAGCTAAAAATCAGTACACTTGGAAGGGATTTGCCGCAATTCCTCGGACTTTGGATGCACTTAAGGTAGTTAGAGTATGTTTTGATTTTGGATGACTGATACTTGGATTATCCTATGCAAGTTCATGTTTTGATTCATTTGTAGGAGGAGGGTTTGCGAGAGAAGCTCAGTGGCCAAAATATTGCTAATGTATGTGACTTGCAGCTGCTTCTTGTGCTTCTTTCAGTTTCCATTCTCCTCTTTAGTCCTTTAGCCTTTTTTCTTTACTTGCAATTGATTTTTTTTTTTTTTTTTTTTTTTTTTTTTTGGGTCCTTCTAGGTTTTGAGGGAAAATGAATATAGACAGCCTTCAAACTTGAGCACCAAGCAAGATAACACACATGAATTGATTAAAGGAGGTAGCTGTCTTCTTTTCATTCTGACAGACGTACTTATTATAGCATAAATAACATCATTGGACTTTTGAAAGTATAATATCTGCCATTTTGGTTGCTGTGCACTTATTTTCACATGAATAAAATTAATTTGAACTCTTAGAAGTATTATTTTTCTACAGGCAGTGATGAGTTTTAGCAAAAGCTGTGTGGATAAATCATAAATAGTGTGTACTTTGTATTGATATCAGTTATTTCATGCTTGATTGTATAGACAACAGGAAGGAAAAATCTTTGGCTCTTCTCACACAGAACTTTATAAAGCTTTTTCTTTGTTCTGATGTAAGTGTAGCCTTCTTTGTTCTCAGATTATCTTAAACTTGTCTATCTGTAAATTACTTATTAAAGTATGCTTCTTTATCTCCCTTAGGTTGAATTCATCTCTCTTGACAATGCAGCATCAGCTTTGCTGGGTAATATGCATGATCCAACTGCCATGAGAAGTAATTACCCTTCACTTTTAGTGTGTTTGAATGGGCGGAAATTAAGTGGAAAGAAATGGGAGGAAAGAAGATAGGATGATTTTTATTTTCTCTTGTTTGTATAAGAAGGAAAATGGAGGGGAAATAGGGGAGAAAATTATTTCCCATGCTATCAAATATTTGTCTCCAAAATGGAGAGAAAATGAGTTCTTCCTTTTTCAGCACACAATTATGCCATGACCAAGCTCCTCTCTTTCTCTACCATATTTATTTGCAACTCTTCATTCTTTTCTTTAATTTGCTTTCCCTTTTTCTAACAAAGTTTCTTCCCCATTTTCTTCTCTATATATTCCTTTCCCTCCTATTTTCTTATTCCTCACTTTCCACCCATTCCAACACAACTACTATTTTTTATTTTTTTTTCAAATTTTATTTCTCTATGGCCAAACTACGCAAATGAATTCTTAGTTTCTACTGACATTTCCTGTATAATCTTCAGCAAAGGTTAGGCGCTTGTATGACATTGCAAATGTATTTGCATCTATGAACCTGATTGAGAAGGTTGGTTACTTTCACAATTTAATAAATAGTGAAGGCAATAGATAGAAGATAGCTTTTAATCGTGACCTCTTCTGATAATTTTTAGATTCGTCACCCAGAAAGTGGAAAACCAGCATTCAGATGGATAGGACAGGTAGGAAATCCTGGGAATGGATCTCGTAGTGCAGCTAATGTGACTGATTTGAAGAGGACATTCGGGGCAGATATTACAAACACTGTCCCGAAGAGATGCAAGGCTGGTTCTTCATCAGATTGGAAGCCAAGTGAACATGCAACTCAGTATGCAAAGCATGGTAACTTAAAAGATGAAAATAGCAAAGTCTCACCTGATCGGCATAAACATGGTTCTAAGGATTTTGAGTTTGGGCCTTTCAGTCCCTCTAGTGTGCCAAGAGAAGTTCTTGGAAACATAAATGTTGGGCAGATTCCCAACTGGGAAAACCTGGCTTCTACGTATCGCCCTCGATATTGCAACAAGGGTAATCTCTAGAACCTCACCTTTATTTTCTGAATTTCCTTTCCATCCATGCTGTTCAAGATGGGAAGAAAACAATTACTTTGCTTTCATAGTTTGATGTTTTGTTGTACACAGCCACTCCACTCTTGTTTTCCCCCCATGCTTTTAAGGAATTGTACAACTATTGACTTTTTGCCAAAAGAAAGATTATGGTTATCAATCAGAAGTTTTTAATAGTTGTTTGCCAGTTTAGCTATAACATAGAGAAATAGGATGAAGGATGGGAAATGCTGGGTGCTTATTGTTTGGTTTCCAATTAGCTTAATATAGTACTTCATAACATCATAGACACACTAGGAACTAATCCACTACCTTACTTATCATATATTCTGCATGCTCTTGTTTTTCTTTTTGCACACAACAATTGTTACCATTAGAACTTGAAAAAATGTGTTTTGCTGAACATGTCGCAGCTTTAAGTGATCTTTTTGGTCATTATGTTGAGGCATGGAATTCGTGGTATGTTGCAGCTGATGCTGATGAGAAGCAGCATGACCAACATTTGCCCTGATGTCCTCTATTCCTCTCCTCTCTTTTCTATATGTGCAGCACAGAAATCCAACGTACTCTTTTTCTCCTCCATGGCAAATGGGAATTATTGGTCCTGTTTTGTTTCCAAATGTATTCCTTTGTATTGACACCTATTATCAGTTTTGCAGCAATGATAGAATTATCAAATATTGTTGCTTATTATCTTTTGCTTATATTTATTAGTTCATGTCTTCAGCAACTCTTAAAAGAAATGGGAGAGACCAAGGGGAAGGTATGTAAATACATAAACTGAAAATGCAAATACATGCCTCAGCAATTGTATATTTATTCAAATTTGAGTATTCAATCAATCACTTGTAGTTCAATATTTGGAAAGAATTGCACCCCTCTGAAACAATGCTAAGGTTAAAGAAAAAATGGAAATTGCATAATCATCCAACATTTTTGAGTTTTGACTCTAGGAATGAATCTTCATTTAGGATCAGTGAAGAAGCCATTGCAAAATTTTCCAGCACACCAGCAGCCCTGTTTTCCTTGGTCACCCTACTGACCCTAGACATTGCAAAAGGAGTAGGAAACAATTAGGATGTGTTTGGTTGGAGACTTTTGCACCTTACTATGATTTTTGATATCTAGTATCATATTTGTTTACTTACTTTTGTTATTCTTTTATTGAATTCAAATATTTTAGTAATTATAAAATTCATTACCATTTTACTCCTTATTTTGAAGAATAGAATAATAAAAATATATATGAAAAAAAAAAAAAGAAAGAAAAAAGAAGTCATTGTTCATATATTGAATATGAAACTTTACTATATATACACATATATGTATGCGTGTTTATATACATATTTTGATTAATAAAAAAAGTCATTATTTTGATTCCAATTCCTATTTACCATTCATCCTACCAGTAGATTTGCAACAAAAAGGGCATGAAAAGAAAAAACGATTTTTTGTGAATTTTTGTTTCTTTTTCAAATAAAAAGCTGAGGTAAGCGAAAAGGTATTCAGGGTTGATGGAGATGTTGCGGTCTTGCGGACCAATTGCATCCCGTAGATCTCGATGGCTACTCTTACGGCGGCGAAGAGAGGGTAAACCTGTAATAGATACACGCATTTATCATTCTCAACCCAATAGATCTAATAGAACATAAGGAATCCTAGTATTGCGGAGATACGAGCAGAGAAGAACAGTTGTAAGGGATGGCGGGGCGAGAAAATGGGGAAAACCTCGGGGCGTAGCCATCGGTTGACGGCGGAGGGAGCCATTCTGAGAAGGAGAATGAGATGGCGTGCTTTGAAGCTTGTGCGTGCGTTCTAAGTTCTAACAACCCACGGATTCGCTAAATATGACCTACTTGTACCCCATGTTAAACTATACTAAAGTTTTAAACGAATTCCAGGATCCAGCTGCCACTTACGCGAATTTGCTCAGGCCCCCTCAACCTTTTCTAATTTGGATTTTCGCCCTACCTTTTTCAAAGGTCGAGTTGTCAGTAGGCAAATTGCAATTTTGACACGGCAGTTGCATAAATTGCAGATATGTCGTGATAGAATTGCTACACATCAATTAAAAAAAAAGTCAGGTAGACTTTGCAATTGCCATTCTTTCACGCGTGCGGATGGCCTAAGATGCCTCAAGTACATGTGTGTAGTGTTAAATATACAAGATTTCTTATGACATATTTTAAATTGGATAACGTGACGCTTTTGATGAGCAACGGTATAACTAGCTTGTTCGACAGCATTGGTTAGATATTGCATACCTTCTTGGGCATATTAACTCATTGTTTAAGTATTAGGCCGTTTAAAATGCTCTAACTCTATCAATATCGAACAATTGTTAATACTATAACAAAACAAGTTATAAAATTTGTTGACATATTATTTTATAATGTGTACTAAATTGTTGATTTGTTGTCAACTTTAAATGAAATGAAATTTGAGAGTAGTTATTGATGGGTTGGATATAAGAGATATACTATTCAACATCGGCTCAAACCAATACATTACGAAATTTGAGAGACAATTAGCCAGAAGATTATTGGTCTAATTGTATGAGATTGATATCCTTATCATTTTGGAGTCATCTCCCTTATATTTTAGAATATCAACTTGTAATTAATGTTTATGATTGAAATGGTTTACTTTCTATATCCGGTATAAGTCATTAATTGGTTGTTTATGTTGTATAAAAATAGCTTGCAATAGTAACACCATCCGTTAAAGTTTTGCAGAGTTTTGTTGTCACATGGAGGAGGAGGGAAGAAAAAGAAAAAAGGAAAAAAATCAGTGTGGCAATTTTTATTTTTAACAAATAAAAGCTATTTACGTGCCTAAATGGTGCGTGCATGGTGTGCCTAGTGTACTCAATGCACACCAAGCAACTACTTTTTCCTTTTTCTCGCTCCGCACAATTCTTTTTTTTTTTTTTTTCTTTCTTTCTCTTTTGGAAAAAGTGTCAAATAGGCCACTGAACTTATCACTTTTGTGCAATTGAGCCATTGAACTTAAAAAGTGTGCAATTCAACCATCAAACAATCAAAATTTGTGCAATTGGACCATTTTTACAAAAAATTTCTGATAAAATTCAATTATATTACTAACATATATGTATTAAGAGTGACATTTTCTTCTATCATACTAGTTGGAAGTCAATATTGAAATGTTTTTAACTCAAATTGAATTAAATTTTTTTTGTAAAAATGGTCCAATTGCACAAATTTTGCTTGTTTGATGGTTGAATTGCACACTTTTTATGTTCAATGGCCCAATTGCACAAAAGCGATAAGTTCAGTGGCCTATTTGACACTTTTTCCTTCTCTTTTTCCTTCAACCTCACTCTTCAAACTTATCATCTCGCTCATCCATAAAAACAACAAATCCCTAAAAATTCACAATTGGTCATCACGCTCTAAGGGAGATAAGACTTTTTCTTGAAAAGCAATAATACCTCTCTAGTTCCTTTCAAGCTTTCTACTTTGTTTATATTACATTGATCAGGTGTAAAAATACAAATTATTATCTTGTTTTGGTATAATAATTATCTATTGGGAAAATTGTAATTTATGCCCCTCTATAATATGTCAATTATCAATGTCACCCCTAAATTATTGTGGTGTAAATATTGCCCCTCAATTTTCAAAAACGGTACATATATTGCTCCTCCCGTGGTGTAAATATTGCCCCTCCTTCGTTACGGGAGGGGCAATATATGTACCGTTTTTGAAAATTGAGGGGCAACATTTACACCACTAATAATTCAGGGATGACATTGATAATTGGCATATTTTGGAAAATTACAATTTTCCCTTATCTATTTTATCTTGTAACAAAAATTTCTCCATTGAAATATAAGATATTAAGATACTTGATTGAGTGGTCAAGTCCGGATATGTAATTTAAACTCAATCAATTAATGTCTTTCAGTTTTGATTAATTTTAAATTTGTATACACATCTGATGGGGGCATATCCCATATACAACTAATAATAACCCAACATTAATAAGTACGGGAATAAGATTTTTTTGCTTCAAGACATGAAAAATAAGACACTGACACATGAACGCTAAAGAGTTTACAGCCGTGCGTTCACGCCACTCGTCCAGTGGCGAATCCGTAAATACATGGCAATTGAAGGGGTGGACTCGACCAAATTCGCAAGAGAACAAAAACATCAAACAAACTGATGGCTGGGCCGAAAAGATGAGAATCGAATCGAAAGCGGTGGTGACTGGTGAGAGATAGCATCGCCGGAGGCCACAAAAAAGATAAGCTTTTAGAGCTGCAACTTCGCCCGCTCGCCAATCTCTCTTTCTATCATTCTATGGCTTCCATAGCTCGCGCTTTTCTCATATCTCGGCTCGCCGAGCTGTCACTGAAGCCGCTCCAGCCAACGCAACCGCCGCCTCCCTTCGCGCACCACCTCCTCATCCGACCGTTTCTTCCGGCGCCGGCGTCCACTTCTTCTAGACGCCGGCCTTCGTCTTTTGCCGCCGTCAACTGCCTCGTGTCTGGAGTTGATGGGGGCGGCGTCTCAGACGACTTCGTCTCCACCACCAAGTCCGGTTTCGGCCGCGAATTCGCCGTAATCGCCAATATGCTCAAGCGGATTGAGCCTCTGGACACTTCAGTTATTTCAGAAGGCGTTTCCGCTGCTGCTAAGGACTCTATGAAGCAGACTATATCGACGATGCTAGGGTTGCTACCTTCGGATCAGTTCTCCGTCACTGTTAGGTTTTCAAAGCACCCACTCCATCGCCTAATTGTTTCTTCCATAATCACCGGGTGAGTAATTCAACTTCTTTTTTCCTTTTTCTCGTAATCCATTCACATAGCGATCTGTAAGTTTATTTTAATTTTTGATACATATACACACAAACGGTGCTGATTTAAGTTATACTGGTAGGTATACATTGTGGAATGCGGAGTACAGAATATCGTTGATGAGGAATTTTGACATTTCATCCAATAGTTCCAAAAACTTGAACTCTGGAGATAGAAATGAGGATCCATGCGTAAAGGGGGAGGAAGTTAGTATTCGAGAAATTGAAAGTGGTGCAGATGGATGCAACGTAGCTTCAGATACCATTAGTAGTCAAAATTTTGAGGATTTGTCTCCTGAAGCTCTGAACTATATTCAGCAATTAGAAGTGGAGCTGAAAACAGTCAAACAGGTGCTAATCTTACTATATTTGAAACAAATTTTGAATAATAGATGAGAAGCTTGATAGATGCTTCAAATTTGTCGTGATTGATCTTTCAGTTCTTTTAATACTGATCTGGAATGTACAGAGTACAGTTTTGATCGGATATCCATAAACGACTGAAGGCGTATCCTGTCCCTGGCCTAGTTCAGGTTATAGAAGACGTTCTTCTAACTTTTTTGAGAGTGAATTCTTAACTTCGAGATCAATCCAACTAATTTTTGAATCGGTAATGCAGTTTAGGTTGTGATGAGATTAGCATTCAATAGTAAGTTGAATAATTTGTAATTCATTCTGGAGTTTGTTGTTTCTTGCTGAAATTTGGATTTTGGTACTCTCTGTTTGAAATGAACCATAGAGGCATGTAACTAGCAATGTGTGGATTTTGATCCTACTGGTATCTTAGGATCCCAGGCGACAAACCAAACGTCTACAACCATGCAGGAAGATGAAATATTTGAGGGATTGCCATTCTGTTGTTGCTTCTGAATATGCTTTATTCTATTGCATACATTTGAACTGAATGTTGTCTGTTGTCTCAGGACCTGCATGCTCTGGAACAGGAAAATTTGCAAATGGACTATGACAAAAGAAGTAACAATGATCTGCTCGACTATCTACGGCTGTTGGAACCTGATATGGTAATAAACCTCTTTTTTTAATGCAATTACAAGTACTGAAATGTTTTGGTCAAATTCCTCATGTGTTGTATATTCTCAAAACAGGTGATTGAACTTTCTAAGCCATCCTCATTTGAAGTGGAGGAAGTTATTCATCAATTAGCACAGAATATACTGCGAATATTTTTCAAAGAAGAGACGGACTCTGAGTCTGAAGAAAGCATATTGTTTGACGCTGCTGCAACAAACCGCCAGACTGATGCCGAATCATGTGACACAATAGGCACATCACGGGATTACTTGGCAAAGCTTCTGTTCTGGTTAGTATATTGTTATGCCTCTTTTTCACTTCTGCTTCATTCCTGTAATTCACCTTATCATCCACTTTTATGTTGGCACACTATTGAAGCTTTGCTTTTTCTTTGTTTCAACTTTAGGTGTATGTTACTTGGCCATCACTTGAGAGGCTTGGAGAACAGATTACATTTAAGTTGTGTTGTTGGACTATTGTAAAGTTAATCAAGGATAAACAGGAATGTATATCCTTCTTCCTTGCAAATTTTGTGTTGTTTATATAATGAGAAATTAAGTATATAAAATGCCTATTTCTCCGAAGAAAATGATAAATGTACTCTCATAGAATAAAACTCCTTTGGGCATTCAAGAATCAAGAATGCGTTTCTCATTTACAGTACAAATTTCCAAAATTGTGAAAAAAAAAAAAACGAAAGAATGAATGAATCATGGTAATCACAGTGATGATTGGTCCTCTCATTGTGTGGAAAAGTTGGGACTGGTGTACAGATCATAAGGTTTCCAAAGATGATCAACCGGGCATGGTCTGCCTTCATCAAGCCTCACCCATGGTTTCCCTTTCCCACTCCAGTGCAGTAAGCTGACATGTCCAGGATGCAACTTCCGGCAACTATTAACAACATTATCGCCCCCGAGCCCGTGTTGGTTCCATCTATGATCAATGCCTTCAACTTCTCCTCCAAAAACCAGCAAAAATGGAGGAAGAGATCCCAAATGGTATATCCTCTTCTCCCTCTGTATTTCCATCCAGTTCTCTATTTTCTTGGTGTAATCTCCCTTTCTCCATTTCCCCAAATCTATTACCATCACCCCTGTGTTGAAGTAGCAGGCCTTCCTCCCCTGAAAATCACCTGAAAGCCCAGAATCCGACCAGAACTCCCCGGTAAAGTACTTTCCGATATCTACATGGCAGTATTCCGGAGCTGCAATGATTCTTGAACCGGTCAAGCTCACTGACCATAGCTTCTGGATATCATCAACCACAATAACATCAGAATCCAGATACACCACACGATCAACACACTGCTCGATTATCTCAGCCAGGTAGCTCCTCGCGTAGTTCAATGGGTTGTCGAGAGCTTTACGAACTGAAGAAGAAATCAGGGCTTTGACCTGCCCTTCATCGAAAGGATACGCCTTGAAGTTCAGAGACGGGAATGCAGACCGGACAATCCTTGTCAACTGAACCGGCGAGCTCCCAGAAGAAGACGAAGTGACGAAGTGGAAGAAGATGTTTTCCGGGCAAGAAGCGTGGCGGAGGATTGAATTGATCGCTGCAACTGAGCCTCTCAAGTACTCAGAATCAAGGGTCATAGCAACATGAACAATAGCCGGATTACACAAATCATATTTGCCTGCTTTGCTCATCAATCTGGGAACGCATTGCTCTCCGTTGCGATAATCAGACGCTTCAGAGTACCTACTATTGAACTCTATTATATTTTTCGGTTTCTCACCCGACAATCTGATAGCTTCTCCAGATACTAAAAGCAAAAACACCAATAATACTACTCTTAACATCTGCTTCGTAGATTGATATGCTAACATGAGATGAGAAGCCAGAGATTTGATGTTATCCGCTTAGATCTTGACTGAAAGTTGGCGTGTATATATATCGAGGATGGCACAAACTCTGAAACGCGTTTGGAAGGTTGAAAAATCATTTCAGTACTTGGTAATAGGAAGGTGCGAAGAAGGTTCTCATTGGACTAGGGCCGGTGTTCCCTGAGGTATTACGCGTAATATTTTATTTATTTATTCTAGATGAAAGGCCCGAGTAAAACTCCGCAGTCAGCCAATCACTATTGAGTAATAGTTGCAATCCACATAGTTACCATAAACAACTTGATTGACGTGAGTGGTCGGGCACGCACTCGTGCCCCTTAAGAGCCTGATGCGAACAAGGATTTGTTTGAGTATTATATGGGCTTAAATGACAAATTATTTTGTAGACATACTGAATATGTAAATTGTGATGGGTTCACTTTGCATGGTATAACTATTGGGTTTAAAGGTGCCCAATAGTTCGATTGAGAAGCGAATTCATAATTTTATGATACAAAATTCATGTTTCATCTTTGGATAATTATTTTGAGGTAATTTATATTTTATTTGAATTCGTAAGATGTCGGCTTGTTTCCAGGAATCTGTGCCTAACGTGTTTGCTACTTACTACTAAATACCTTCAAAAATTCAAAGAGCAGACGCGCACGTGTTTTATACGATTGCACTATATTTGACTCTCTACTATGTATAGCCCTCCAGGCTCCAGCTGCAGATTACCAAATATTTGTACATCAATTTTAAAGTTACTAACCCGTATCTATTGGTATACCGGATTCAATTATATATAGCTTTTGATATTTAATAAACATATTTATTGGTACGTCAACGATTTTATTTATATCTTTAGGAATAGTGATAGTTAAATTAATAACCTAACCTTTTTAAATATACACAAAAAGAGATTACAATCTCTGCTTATTAGTTGAGTGCCCTTTGGAGGCTGACCAAGGAATAGTAGGCCCCACTTGGTCCTTTGGCCAGCAAAGACGAGTGGGTCCCTTTTTCCACAACTTTCCCCTTGTCCAACACGGCAATAGTATCGCAGTTGTGTATGGTGCTTAGTCTGTGGGCCACCACCACGCTCGTCCGGCCGACCATGACTCGCTCGAGCGCGTCTTGGACCACTTTCTCCGACTGGCTATCCAACGCGCTCGTAGCTTCATCCAGCAACAATATCGCCGGATTTTTCAGTATTGCCCTCGCGATGGCGATTCGCTGCTTTTGCCCTCCCGACAATTGCAATCCCCTGTCGCCGCACCATGTGTCGTAACCGTCTTTTAATCCCGCGATGAAGTCGTGCGCGTTGGCTACCTTCGCTGCTTCGATGATCTCCGCCTCGTCGAGGTCGTCGGAGGCGCCGTAGGTAATGTTTTGTCGTATGGTTCCGGCGAAGAGCGTCGGCTCTTGGCTGACGAGCGCGATGTGCTTCCTTAAAGCTCGCAGGTGGTAGGATTTTATGTCGCGGCCGTCGATTTTCACCACGCCGCTTGTCGGGTCGTAGAATCTTTCAATCAGGCCGATGATGGTTGACTTCCCCGACCCGCTTTGCCCCACCAAAGCCGTGGATTTCCCCGCTTCAATTGTAATTGAAAAGCCTTTGAAAATAACAACATTAGGCCTAGCCGGGTACGCAAAATCCACGTCACAAATCTCAACCCGACCCGTCACTTTCTCCGGCTTTTCCCCGTCTGAATCCTCCGGTTCGATCAGCGAGTACCGGTCCAAAACCGCGAAAACCGACCCCACAGAATCAGCTCCTTTAGCAAGATCATTAGTCATCGTTCCGGCATCAGCTATGACCCGACCCGTACTAACCAAAACCATAAACGTTTGTAGCAAAGCCTTTGCCCCAATAACCCCCTCCGCTACAAGCTTTCCGCCGTACCAAAAATCCAAAGCCCAAGTACACGTCATGAGCCCATTGGACGTCCCGAGCCCAATCCCCGCAAACCACGATTGCCGAATGCTCTCTCGGTTCGGGCCTTCTTGGGCTTTTTTTAGCATCTGGAGAATTCTGGCTTGGGAAGAAAACGCCGTCACCGTTCGGAGATTAGCCACCGCTTCCGCCGCTAGCTTACTGCTTTCTTCCTGGGCTTTGCTGGCTTTCTTTGACATGCTCTTTAGCAAAACACGCTTGCAGTAGTAACAGATTATGATCAATGGCTGCACTGCTATCATTACTAATGCAAGTTTCCAGGCAATCACTAGCCCCATTGTGCACGCTATCACCACTGCTGAGATTGTTTGAATGAGTAACGCCATTCGATCACCAACCAAAGATCTAACCTGCAGTGTATACAAATTAAAACATTTTATATCAATATCCCAAACCATAAATTTTTCGGGCTACATAGAACATCAGATAGTAAATCAGCATAAAATCAAGAACACTATTTTCACTGAAAGTTGAACCAACAATCAGATCAACTTAGTTCCCATGCATAATTGAAATATGTATTAGTCTCTAGTGGACATTTATAATGAATAATGTAACGTACCACATTGGCATCTTTGGCAAGTCTTGAGCAAATTGCACCGGTGGAATTTTCATCCTTATCATACCACCCAATTTCGAACGTGAGCATCTTAGACAGCATTCTTTCTCTGATTCTTTTAGTTAAGTACTCTCCCATGGCGGCGAAGTTGTAGTGCTGAAGTATGTTAATCAGAAAAGAGAAAACGGCCAAGCCAAGAAAGCACAATGCATAAATTCGGGTTTTCTCCTTGATCTCATCATGGCTAGGCAGAAAATATACTGAAACCATTGAGCCCATTGCGAATGCATATACAGGTTGAACTCCACCAAACAGTATCGCCCCGATTGATCCCATTGTGGCTTGCCTCCATTCTGGCAAATTCATGGCCAACAATCTCCTAAATGAAGGCACAGGGAGGTTAAGGTTTTCTTCGCCGCCAAAAACAACCGAATCATTATTCTCGAGCCCTCTGTGGCTATGAGTGAAAGAGTTAGCCGAGCTCGATCTGCTCACCAGTGACAGCCTGTAAGAAAGGGAGAACTGTTCATAGACACCAATGCACCCTCTGGAATTCTGAGTCAAATACAAATATTGAATATCTTGTATTCTATTAATGGTTATATTAGGCAGAATGTCTGGTTGAATACTATAGTTATTCTATTAAGCAAACTACTTAATATATATATTATTAGGAATTACTTCTGCTATATCATTTTATCTGTCTTACTTACTATTATTTAATTTTTTGTGTTTAATATTATTTTTAGTGTAATTTTTAAATATATAAGTTTTGTACAATAATACTAAACTTAATATTATGAAAAATTGAATTGAATTAAGTCAAATCTGGTTAAGCGAACCAACACATAAAATAGAATGGAGGGAGTACCTTCTACTACTGGTGTTGTTATGCGGATCCGCGGCTATGACGGATGATTGCGGCGGCGCTACGGCGGCGTTAACGTCCGCCGAAACTTGGGTTTGTTGGAGGCGAACGAGGGAGGAGTAGAGGCCATTTTCGTCTTCAATTAGGTGGTCGTGAGAGCCAATCTCTTCGACCTGGCCGTTTTGGACCACCGCGATTAAGTCGGCGTTTCGGATCGTGGAGAGACGGTGGGCGATTATGATGGTGGTGCGACCAATGGCGGCCTCGTCTAGCGCTTCTTGCACCACTCGCTCGGATTCAGAGTCTAGAGCACTGGTTGCTTCATCAAGAAGGAGAATTCTTGGCGCCTTTATGATCGCTCTTGCGATTGCTATTCTCTGTTTCTGCCCGCCGGACATTTGCACACCTCTTTCTCCTACCTGCATGCATTTATATATTTTTTTGGAGTACGGTTGACATTGTTACAATGTAATATTTGTTTATACATATTATTAACCTACTGAAACACAGAGTAATGTTCTTATACTGGAATTCGAACCTGAGAACTCTCACTTGAAAAGTCGTGCATGTATATAGTTTAAACAAAATATGTTCAAAAATTCAAGCTTGTTGTAACCAACAATTTGTATGATGCACGGTGCACTGTAGACTCTGTTTCAATATATACAATTTGACACATGAATTTTGTACATTATGAAGTCAGATTCTAAATATATATTGGACAAGATTTGTAGTGCACTTTGAATCCTGATCAACAATTAATTGTTACCCAGACCTGACCAATAGGACTACTGGAAATGAAATTTGAAACTTAGTCAACTTGTCTTAAATATTCACCGGAATAATAATCAACGGTGATTAGTTTAAGGCTGCGTCTAATTAGAGTTAATGAGTGAAACGTCAGTATGTGATAGAATCTGTAGATATCCAGACAATGACTAACTAACATCCCTAACCGAAATATTTATTTGTTTAATATTAGTATATTACTCTGTAAATTCTGGCATGGAAGAGAGTAAACGACAGATATATACCTGGGTGTCATAGCCCTGAGGCAACTGAGAAATGAAGTTATGGGCGTTAGAAGCTTTGGCGGCGCCAATGACTTCTTCCATGTCCGCCGTCTCCTTTCCAAAAAGAATGTTTTCTTTGATGGTGGTTGCGAATAATGCGGGCTCCTGGCTAACCAATCCCATTTGTGACCTTAGCCATTTGAGTTGAATTTTATCAATGGCGACACCGTCGACAAGAATCTCTCCGGCGAGTGGGTCATAAAATCTTTGCAACAGAGCCACCACCGTGGACTTCCCGGAGCCACTCCCTCCGACTAGCGCCACGGTTTTTCCGGCGGGTATTCTCAGGCTAAAATCTTTCAAGATTATGCTTTCTGGGCGTGATGGGTACGCAAATTCTACGTTTTTGAATTCCACTTCTCCGGCGACGTTGTCCAGTATTTGTCCCTCCGTGCTGTCGGAGTCGATTCTTGGCACCCTTTTTATCACCTCCATTATTCTTTCCCCCGCCGTGCTGGCCTCCGAGAAATACTTCAGATTCGACAACGCAGATCCCAGTGCCCTGAAAATCCGATTTCGAGTTTAAAACTTTTGAAATAAAAACATAAAATTTTTGTTGAACGATGAGAGTAACCACAACCACAATGGTAGAGTGTGTTATTCAGTATAGTCAATAAATAAAAAATTACAAGGAGAAAGAGTCAAACAACTCTCCAATACAAAAAATTATCCTGTTGATTGTATTTTTTGGTGTTGACGAGATAAATTTTATTGAGAAACATCGCTATCAATCAAATGGTAGTCTTCGCCTACAAAGGTACGGTGACTAAAACGAGTCACCCTCTCTCAAAAAAGACAACTAGAAAAGATAGCTTTCTCCGGAGAATGCAACCAAAACAAGTTGCCTTGCTCCAAGAAAGGTCATTAGAAAAGGTTACTTCTCCCGGGAAGGCAACCAAAATAAGTAGCATTCTCTTGAGGAGGCCACCACAAAAGGTTGCCTTCTCCATAGAAAACCACGACAAAAGGTCGTTTTCTCTAAAGAAGGTCACCACAAAAGGTCGCCTTCTCCATAGAAGGCAACCAGAATAAGTCAACTTCTCTTAAAAAAGCAACTAGAAGCGACCATTCCTAGATAAGGAGATAAAAAATTCTCTGGTAAGAATGATTAGAAATGGTAAATAACTTTGAATGTAAAATTTAGGAATTTTTGAGTTTTTTTTTTTTTAAATTACAAAGAGATAAACAACATAATAAATCGGTTCAAATTAAAAAGATTTAAATTTATGATATAAATCAGATGATTAAGATACTTACAGTCCGCCAATGGAGATGGCGGCGCCGACGGCGAAAACGGTGCCGCCCTGAGCGGCGTGGTACATGACCAACCTACTACCATAATAGGACATGAAGGACCAGATGGCGAAAACAACGCCGTTACTTCCGATGGCCAAGCCTTTGGCGAGGCCTTGTTTCAGTCCCAGTTTCACCGTGCCTTGGAGGGCAGTGGAGTAATTTTCAATGGTCTTTGTTTCTCCCACGAATGAATACACAGTTCTAATGGAAGAAACAGCCTGTTCTATAATGCTACTGGCCTTGCTATACTCCTCTCTCATCTTCCTCGCAATTCCCATAAGTGCCCTCCCGTACATCAGCCCCGGAATCACTAGAAACACGATGAACGGAAACCCCACGATCGCCAGCCGCCATATCATCATGAACCCGACCACATAGGCCCCCACAAACGTCGACACGTTCATCAAGAACACCGGAATCTGCCAATATTAATTCATCAGAAGATTTGTATTAGGTTAATTCCGTAACAATCCAACTATGGGTTTAAAGTTTCAAAGTCAATCCATACCAAAGGTTGGGCTCGAATATCCACCAGCATATATATATATATATATAATACATAAACATAAATGTGCATTCTAACTATAAGCTCCGGATCAGAGTCAGAATTGAAAACATTCTTGTAAATATATATTTTACCATATATGCACCAACTAACCTTTTCACTGATGACATCTTGAATAACGATACTATCGCTGGAAACACTATCGATAACATCGGCCGTGCTGGTCACGTGCAAATCGAAGTACCCAACGTCTTGACGTAACACTGCTTTCAAATATCGTATCCTTAACCTCGACGCCTGTCTCTCTGCCGTTCTTGTCCAGCAATAGCCCTCTGGAAAATTTTTTGAAAAAATTGTTAGAAATTTTTTTTTAGTACTAACAACTCTGTTACAATATAAATTGGTTAAAACATAAAGTTTAATTAATTTCAGATTCTGACCCAAAAAACAAGCCACCCATTGCGCACAGGCCAGGAAACACAGAGCCAATGCATTCTGCAGCCAAAGAAATCACAGAAAAACAGCTTTTATGCACTGTACATACATCTCATGCAAAAACCAAAACCAAACGAAAAACAAAACTAAAAAACCTTGTTGATACGATGAGAGAAACTGTCGGGGGTTGAAGCAGAGGCACCGCCGAGGTTGTTGACGATCTTGCTAGTAACGAGGAGCATAACCGGCATGGAAATGCCATCCCCGATGGCACCTACAACCCCGAGGCTCATCAAGACCAGATCGACTCTATCAGCGTGGTTGAAAATATAGCCAAAAGAGCCGGATTTCTTCTTCTTCCCCATCACTCCATTCTTTTCATCACTGCCCATTCCTGAAACAGAACAACAAACAGTACAACGTTGTTGATCGATGCGCTAGCTGTTCAAAAAATTCTGTTTCAGACTGTTACATCTACAGATAACTAAAACAGAAGATCGGATGGTGAGGGTGAAACCAGACAAAGCGATGGAGGTTTGGGACTGAGATAATGGTTTTTAATGTTGGGTTTGTTGGTTTAGTATATTATATTACACACATATATATAGACATATGCGTATATATCAAACAAATAGTTCGTTTACATACACAGATCAGAGTATATGATAGACCGCGTGGATTCTCCATTATAAAATTGCAGTTCAGTGATCATGTGCCAGTAAACTAATACTGTTGACTTTTCCTGTATGTTTTTTTTTTATTTTTAAATTCCCTATGTTGTCGTCATTAATGACGATGATCTTCCGGGCGTTAAGGCTAATTTCATGTCTTTCATTAGGGACAAGTGTATGAATATGGTGTTATTAGAAGCCCAGAAATTCAGGCATGGAGAGAAGCCGAATTGAATGTTCAAATAAGGCACAGATTAGCATGTCATTAAAGATCATAATCTTGATGATCATGGTAATCAGCTGACTCATCAGAGTCCTAATACATGGGACTAAATTAATCGTTGATTGCATTATCTTTCTTGTTTTTCTCAGTACTATGAATCTGGTGTTTCTTGTTCACATGCAGTGGTCTCTACTTTGCAAAATTTTTTAATTTCATCCAATTAAGTGCACATGCATCCCAGCTTAGCTTTGTTTAAGAGTTGGATTCAAATCTCAGCATATATGAACAGCTTTAAGTAGAACCACACAGGAGAAATAAACTGCAGATCACCGGCCATATGCGACAGGCTCGATCCAGAGCATGATAACAAAAATTGAACTTGTGACCTTTAATGTTCAATCAATGACAAATAAATTGCACTACCGAGGGTGTGCAGTGCGTGCACAGATGGGGTAAACCTCGCCCCTATGCTACCCAAAGGTGCGCTTTGCCTTGTGACCTTAGTCACCACAGTGATGTAAACTTGTCTAGGTTAGGTGCTCAAAACTAATCAACTCAAAGCAAAAAAGACATAACTCTCATAGAGAGTTAAAACTTAAAACTTTGTGATTATCAAGTTAATTGGTCCATTAGGGATTGCTCCATTCATCTCTATTACTCTATATTTCTTCTTTAAACATAGTGGCACTAGATCAGAGGCAGCGAGCGAGGCTGAAAGCCTGAAATCCTTCCCATACGTTAATACATTTTGTCAAATTAAATTTGCAAAGTACTTGTTAAATAAAATAAAATAAAAAAGCAAAGTACTAGTAAAAGTACAATTACCTGAGTGGCCGGAGATTGACTCGGAATATGTTCTCAAGCCATTCGGAAAGAGAGCGAGTCTCACTCAGAAATCACTGAATGTCGATTCATTACGTACAAACCAAATGCAGGACATCAACCTTGTTCATGTTCTTCAGAAAAGGAATCAATGTACTAATTATTCAGCCAATCTTAGTCAATTTACGGAGTGGGAGACGATAATCCTGGAGTAACTCCGGAAGAAATCAAGACTTTATTGGAAAAAAATGCCAGAGGCCTAACAAGGAAAAAAATTTATTAATTTTGCTCAAGCGTACCAAAAAAACAATTACCTAAGTTTTCTATATTTGCGAAACATGCCATGAACACACACTAATTATTCATTAATTATTGCTACTAATTTAGATTTTTACCTAATATGCTAGCCAATGGATCTTCATCAAAAGCGATGGATTTTCAAGGCAGAAATTTTAAGGAGTATGGACATTTTTAAGAAGATATTGAGGAATAGACAATAAACAAATATGAAATATACTTACCGTTTTCAACGAAAAAGTTATTTTTTTTTCCTGGCCTTGTATTAAACCAGGCTGTACACACACCATATATATACATTACATTATATTTACTAATTTTTTACTTTTATTTATTTTTTTGTAAATATATAAATGAAAGAAGAGTCATAGTCAACCATTTTATCTAATTAATCATATCACATTTACACTTAAATCTAAAATATGCATTTAAATATTAACAAATAATTCATTAATATTTTAATCATTAATCGAATAATTTGAACCAATTATTTTCCTTAAATTACTACTTCATTAATCCAATAATATATATAATTATATCCAACACATACAAATAAAAAATAAACAATAAAAATTTACTACTTTATTCTACTTCATCATATTCAATTAATCCAATAATATACACCATAAATTAAATGATTCCCACTTTAATTTATTCATAATAAATCATAAATAATAAACCATGAATAATTACCACTTTATTCATTAATCCAAACAATAATAAAAACTGTTGAATAATACCAAACACCTTATAGTCGAGTGGTGTAATTGTGACCCTCCCAAATGGGAGATCACATATTGGAAAAACAAAATTATTTTATTGGCAATCATTAAATCTAACTCATTGTTGAATTACTTTATTCAATCATTAAATCTAAGTGATTGATTTGATTAATCTTGTCCACAATAATTAAATCGAATTCATTATTTTCTTTGCATAAACGATAATCTCATTGAAAATTTTCATTTTTTGTTCACACCACCAAACCTATCCAAATTTGTTTACTCTTCTTCAAAAGTTCCATTCCCTTACTGTTGAGCATAAATATAATATAAACATAAATGTGCAGTTCAACTATCAGCTTAGACTTTTAGTTGGATGGAGCGCACATGATTCAATTCTTACTATTAGTCGTCAAAAGAGTAACAACGTTAAATTCATCTTTCATCTTACCTACACGTACTTTTCCATGCGCGTGGTTTCAACATTGAATTCTGCATGTCTTCATAACTTAAGCTTTTTCCTTATCCATTGTAACATAGAAAAATCGCATTAAACATTTTTTTTAGTACTACTGACTCTGTTATAATGCAATATTTGTGCAGTATCTATTCATAACTACTTTATCAACTTATTGAAACGCAAAGCGTCAATATCGCACCACTAAAATTCAAATTCACCCCCTTCATAGTGTAACCGGGTGTCACTAGACCACAAGTGTATAAGAGTCATAATAAAACAAGAATGAAAGGACGACAATAAAAATATAATTGCTTGAAGCGAAATATATATTAAGAGAGTTTAATTAGTATAAGTGAAAAAAGGTGTCATGTCATTACATGTGACTAACTATTTATACAAAAGTGCAATGAACATAACCACTGGTTTAGGTATATTATTGATATTTTTGTAATTAATTATAGCATTATTCTCTCACAACATCATTGTTCTATTATTTACTTCCACAAGTAAGCGCAATAATTAAAGTATTCCCAATCCGGTTGGCTGGTGTAGGTATATTGATGTTTTTGTAATTAATTATAGCATTATAAACAGAAAATGTACTCCATTTAGTTATACATACATATATTTAGCTGCCCAACAAAAAGTCAAACAAAACACAATGACTCTCCTCATTCACATACACACCCACCCATTACCCAATGTTTGTAATGTCTAATAAATTTTCTTTTTCTGTTGTGTGGACGCAAAGTTTCTATTTCATAAAAAAAGGTAAAAAAAAATTTGGGTGTATATTTGAACCCCTTGAATCGGTCATGTGAGCCACAAAAACAGTTACAAATTTCACCTAAGAGATAAATTAAAAGATGAGCGTTCAAATTCGTGAGGATAAGCTTTCATTCTTAGATTCTTTTGAGAAATTTGGGTTTGATTTGGTGGTCGATAAACTTGCTTTCTAACTGTTTTTGAAAACTCTGGATATCGAGATTTACCTGTGATGCAATACCTAATTAAACATGTTTTTAACTCAATGACTTAATTGCAAAAAATAAAAAAGTTTAGTGCTCATACTTATTATAAAAATTTCTAATATTTGCACATCTATAAGTAATTATGTGAATTTTTGCGTAAATCAAACAATTTATCTATGTTTACTTAGCTATTGGACTCATCCGAATTAATGACTATAGGAGTCTACGTTTTATGCTAGTTTGATGTAAAAGAGAGGTTGGTAAAAACTATATAATAATATAAGAATAAATTATTGGAATAAGAAAACACACCATACTGACGTTTGAGCATACATCGGCAACAAAGTACAGCTTAAACCAACTTTGTCACACATCATTATTTTAAATTTTTAAATATTAAGAGGTGGGATTTTTTTATTATACTTTAGAGACTCCTTACTTTATATGGAACCAAAATACCTTATAAAGAGAAACAAATAAAAAAGATATGATTGGGGTGGTGGTGGGGAGGGGAGGGGAGGATGTTAACTGGTGTTTTTTGGTTAGTGGTGAATTCTGTAGCTTTGATTTGATAGGGTTAAACAATAGAGATCATTCAACACGTTTTTACCAACTTGAGCAAGATGTTGGATGGACTAGCATATATGGTTCGTTCTTGAAAATTCACTGGATTGTTGAGCAATCAACTTCTATTTTATATATACTACTGGTCCGAAAAGAGTCTAATATGTTCACTTGATGATATCAACTTTCTTAGTTGATCAGCATACTAAAAATATAGATGTCAAAATAAGTTTGGCCAAAAGATTATTTTCAATTTTTTACTTTGTGGATGATTATTCATAATCTACTCATCTTCCATTATTAAATTATAATTTTCAACTCTTATTAATTACAATATATAATAAATACAATAATATAATTACTATTCTCAAAAAAAAAAAACAATAATATAATTACTCTTATTCGTGCACATATTCGCTCCTAGGCTATGTTTGGCAAACCTAGCTGAAGAGGTAGCTGAAAGCTGAAAAGTAGCTGAAAGCTGAAAAGCTATAAGCTAGGAGCTGAAACTGAAGAGTTGTTAAGCTAGCTGTTGATGCTTAAAAGTGTTTGGTAAAATTAGC
The DNA here is from genome assembly GCF_003576645.1 of Ipomoea triloba. Lineage (NCBI taxonomy): Eukaryota > Viridiplantae > Streptophyta > Magnoliopsida > Solanales > Convolvulaceae > Ipomoea > Ipomoea triloba. The sequence goes on from NC_044918.1 coordinate 569,810, forward strand.
TTTTTGATAAGGTGATAAATGTAAAAAGACTAAAAAGGGCATCTTCATACAGTTTAAATTGGTTTGTTTACATATTAAAATTTAATATTGAAAATAAAATTATTAGCAAATCATGATCTAGCATCTAATAATGAAGTAGCAATATTGTTGCTAATCTCCTTCATCTATATAGAGGTCAGTCTAACTTAAACTTTCGTTAATGGCGAATTGACGATATTACTACTTGAATCTTGAAATTTATCGGCGGTATGTAATCTCAATAAATAGTGCATGCAGATTGAAGCCAAGGGTTCTTGATTTTGCATTGTCATTCTTTGGATCTCAAATTCTTAATTACGTGACAACGAGCTCCGGTCTGGAAATTTGTAGAAGCCACAGGTAAGAATTGCGTCTAATTCCTTAACATCTTTATTAGTCAATGTTTTTTTTTTTTTTGAGGCGTGACTGGGTTTGTCTGTGTTCATGAAGTCAGGTGAGGGTGCGTTATTGGAGTTTCAAAGTCTCCAGTGCGAAAGTTCTAATGATGCTCAGTTTTCCCGGCGACCATCTCAGCTACGCTTCCAGTAAAAGTCGATCACCATGAACGCATCTCATGTAGCAAATAAAGAAGAAGAGAAAAGGGTTTTAATTAGGAAGGGTAAAGGATGTCATTTATTTAAAATAATAAGGTTAAAGATGGAAAAAAAGTTAGGAAGCTACTAGCTTATTTTGAAACGCTACCTAAGATAGCGTTCAAAAATAAGCTCTTATTTTAAGCTACTAGCTTATTTTAGGAACATTACCAAACAGAACTTATAGCTTATTAGTAGCTTAAAATAAGCTATAAGCTCCTAAATAAGCTCTGCCAAACAGAGCCCTAGTCATCGTTAGTCAGCCATGTGTACCGGCCGCGAGGCCAGTCGGGTTGCCAATGCTTTGGCTTAGATTATTGGCCTTGATTGTGCCTGGCCTTTGTTATTATTTGCTTATGAATCTTTGCTCCTGTTGTTAAGATTACATGCTTTATTGTATGATTTGTGGTATTCCTCTTCTCCAAGACTCTCTTAATTAATAAATTCTTTTGCTTAAGAAAAAAAATACCATAATACCATTATAATATCAAATTTCAAACCTCTAGCTAATTATTTAGTATACATATACACATACATATCCGCGCAAACCACGGGTATACACATATTTATATATTTAATATATAATATTCAATGCATAGTATTTTTCATTATTTATAGATTTATTCCATTTCTATTCATGAAACAATTAAATATATACCAGTCATAATGTTAAAGCAAACAAAAAAAATACAATTAATATCCTATCCCAATCACATTCTTATGAACTAACAAGGCTTTTGGTTGGGAGGAGGGATTAGGGGGCCGGGGAAGAATTGTAGGGGGGGAATTTTAATTCGGTGGAATTGCATTTCAATAAATAAAGTAAGAATTGAAATTACAGTGTTTGGTAGTACAGAGAATAATTGAAAGGCAAGAAGCGACAAAATAACTAAAATGTCCTTATGTTGTAGTAGATGTAGTAATAGTAATAGTAATAGTAATAGTAATAGTAATAGTAATAGTAATAATAATAATAATAATAATAATTCTTTTAAATTTATTTAAAAAAAATAGAAAAGAAAAAAGACAAAGGGTATGAGAGGAGGTACAAAATTGTCTTTACACTAACAAATTGACCCTCCTCTCCACCGAATTACAATTCATATCGTACCCCAATGAATTGCAATTCATCATTTGGAGGGAATTACAATTCCGATGTAGTTTGAAAATTCATTGAATTGCAATTTCTCCAAACTACATTCAACCAAAGAGGCCATAAGATTCCTTTTCTCTCTATACCAATTCCGCAAACTAAACTTGCTATTAATTCTATACATTAGTCATATCACTCTGATCCCTCTTTCTTCTTTCTTTTTCTCTTTGGTGCGCAGGAGGGACCGGGGTCTCAACTCTCAAGGATTGATCTATCCCTCTTTCTATATAGTGGACTGGGTGGTTGAGGATGGCAAATTGAACAATAAACGTGGGGTTTTTATATTGTGCTATATATGGAAAAAAGAACAAGTGGAGTAGTGTATGTAGGAGCTGAGTTTTTTTCCTGTAGGAACAATAAAGTAATTTATAGTGGCGCATTTATTTTTAGGTGGTTAGAAAACTCGCAGTTATTATTTAATGGTTATGGGTAAACTTTGGATCTATGTAATACATCGCAAATAATACTAAAGAATTAAACTATATAAAAAAGATCTAGTGTGACGACGAGCTCAACTTAAAAACTGTTAACAAAAATTAAATTCGTGACTATTGAGTTGCAATAACCCCACAACTGTGGCACATTTTTGAACTTTCAACTCGTCTCTGTTGCAAGTCTTCCCTCTACTACCATCATATCATCAATCCATTTATATATTCACCCCACTTGCACACCCGACTCTTAATTTTAAAATAATAAATAATACTTAACTTACTAAACAAATAATGCATCAATATTCTGTTTCAAAAAAAAAAAACAATATTCTATTGTTTTTAATTACACTTTTATTTAATTTGTTATTAAAAAAATCACACAGTACAATATTATATTAACAACATCTAGAACCAACTTGGTTGGTCTCTAACAATTAGGGTCTGATCAGGATACTATTCTCTTTGATTTATGAAAAAAATCTACTATACTATCTGATCAAAAGTTGTGTATGTGTATTCTCTTTGCATTATTTTGAATGAAAAGCCCATAGTACATGAGTTCAATACTTCAATATAATTTAACATGTTTTATTTACATGCATCCCATGCGTATGATGCGACGGCTGGCAATAATGACAGTTTCCAAAAACAACCTAACATATGCATCATATATATCCACGAAACATGCGAGAAATTTCATTAATTCAAGGAAATAACTAACGCTAGTGTGGTGAAATTGATTGCATGATGTTTTTTCACATGATAGTGCTGGGAATTTGAAAGGAGGTGGAAGTGAGGATTCCTGGCATCCCTCCTCGTTGTCTTTAATCGATTAAAAATTTTAAGGTGAATCACCAACACTGAGATATATAATTAATTGTATAATACATTAACTTTAAAAAAAAAAACGTAGTAAGCCGTCAATTTCACAAGCATTATGTGCAGTGTAATATGTACCATAAATATAATTCTCAAGTCCTTACAGATAGGATTGAATTGAAGCAATTAAGGAGTTTGAGTGTTTGACAACGCCAAGACGAAGGCATTAACACCCTGCTTCGGTAGTGGAAGATAATATATATATAGTGGGAGTTGTATATATTGGAAGCATACTTCAATCCATATATTGCTAAAGCACTATTTCTTGCACCATAAAGCAACAACACGCCTCGAAAAGAGTGATCACGTAAGTGGAACATGATTCTCGTACATATCTACCGCAGGTCTTCGTAGTGCCGTTTAACTCTTCTTTATAGTTTGCAGACTATTATACATGTAGGAGTAGAGATTAATTACCCAAGTACCCAACACACTCTTAGATAGTAACTGCAAAATTTTGTCCTTATTAAAATAAAAAAGAATTATAAAAGAAAAAGCAACAGGAATCCATAATAAAGTTATCCGACCAAATATCTTTCTGTACTGTCTATATATTTGGAGGCACTGTTTGTAAGGATAAATATAATGCGCTCATATTTGTGGCCAACTGGTTGTAAGTGACTACCCGGTCCAAACAAGTTGTAGGAAATATGAATGATTGGAATGATTTATCTTAATATATGATTATGGTATGATATACTAGCAAATCTTTAAATCTTTGTGCATATCATTGATTTTAATGATTTGTTTTTTATTTGTGACCATACTTTTTTTTTTATTACATATTATGACTTATTAGTAGTTGGTAATATATATCAAGAAGGTTGAGTTGAAGAGGAAGCGATATGTGTGGTCTATGTTTTTAGTTGGACTTTATTGAAACTATGCTCCGTAATTAGATTGAGATTTTAACTTAATAATTTTAAAGCGGTATTTGAAGAATTTGTTTTTTAAGTACAACATATATCTATTGGAATTATCCCTATAATGTCTTATATTAAGCCATCAGCCATGTCCAACAAGGTCATATTATCAACAAGGACTTCAATTCATGACATTATAGAGGTAATCGAGATAATGCATCAAGAACAAACTACCCAATCGAGTACCTAGCTAGCTCTTAGTTAGGGGTCACCGCCGAAAGTTTAGGGAGGAGACTCCGATTTTCGTTCAATATAATTCTTCATTGTTCTCAATCCACGTTGGGTAGCTGGCGAATCTCGATCATTCTGGCCTAAACTACTATCTTTTTAATTGATTAATTATTCGGTACATTTAGATATCTAATACCGACAAAATTAGAATAATTAAAGCTGAGACATTTATATGGATTAAATAAACATATAAGTGATGGTACAAATCATGTAATAATCATGCACTCAAATTGCCAAGGATGGGAATGGTGACCAGCTGCGCAAGCAGCCAATTTAATTCAAGGACAATGGTCAAGTTGCAGTAGTCAAAACTGAAATCATTCTATGGGGAGAAAATAACAGATTGATTATTACATGCCACCAATATATATAATTAAATCGCCCAATGGCCACGTATATGAATTGAAGTTAACTTGTCTGCGAGATGGGGGGAAATGCCCAAAAAACCAGGAACCATGTCACGTGAACTAGGATTTTGTTCAAGCATGGAGGACGGTCGTAGGTGGTTGTTAAAAATGTCGTCCGTTGAAAGGGCCGGGTTTCAATGCTTGAGTGCCACGCAGCGCAGCATGCATTCCTGGATGGCCTTATCGGAATGGAATGTTCCATGAAATGATCACACTATTAATGGACTTCAACTCACAGATGGAGAGTGGTGATCCACTCATCAGGTTGAAAGCAACACTATGCAGTATGCACCCAACGTACGACTGCGTTTGTTAGCGTGTTGATAACCACACAGACTGTTTTCCGTGACCGTGTTAAGATTCAATGAATAAATAAACGGATTAACTTATTAGCTTGCTTACGGGGTGCATTAGCCATAAGGGGCACAATAGCCATAAGAGAAGTTCTGTCTTAAAAGCTAAGGTCGGGCCGAGTTAGGCACGCCGACCCGATTAAGTTTGGGGAGCATCTTGCTGGTCTAGGACTTGATTATCAATTTATTTGTTTACACGTACAAATACTGTTAACTATAGTATAAAATGTGTTAATTAAAAGTACATAATTTTTGTATCAATACTCACAATGCAAACACTGGTCAATAGTATAACAATTGGGTCTCGATCCTAAATAGAGGCACGGGGCATGGCTCAAGTCTGGCCCAAGCTCGAGCCCCTGATCATAAGACATTCAGGAATTATTATTATTATTATTATTATTTTGAAAATAATATCTAATAATCACATGATATTTTTCATATACATAAAGACATTAAAGATTGAACATGCAATCCCACTAAATTGCAAGGTTTCTGAACATGTAATTACTCCCACTAAATTACATTGAACATGCATGACTACAATTGCAAATGTGTGTTAGGTAAGGGTAAAATATGGGCTTGAGGGTCACATTTTGTGGACAGGATAACCCGGTTTTGGACATCCAAACCCATAATTATTTGAATTATTGAAGCCAGTTGATGAACTAAGACAAAGTTAGATTGTCATTAGTGAGGGGCATAATTACCATGCTGAGGTGATTAGCACTTGTATGTGTGTTAATCAGAGATGGCATATTGTCGTTATTCTTTTTTTGTCACAGCCTGTGCATAGGATTTGACTAGGACACTGTTTGAGGTGATGGCACATACAAGGTGGGTGTCTGTCTCTTTGGTTGTCATTTCGGATCTTCAAATGCTTCTATTCTTTTGTCTTGTTCGGATTCTGTATCACTGTACGGTTCAGAAATTTTATTTTTCATGTCTTTTCTGCTGCTATATCTACACAGTACACAATTGGCCATTTTCTGTTTACTTAATGCAGAAAAAATCCAGAAGTTAAGGCATTCCTTGGGTTAGTATACCAGGCCCAATAAACAAACAAGCTGGAGGTCCAACTTAACAGGGCCTAGTACAGTTCAATATTATGGCGTTCCATTCCTAAGAAGAACGTAAGAACGTCCATGCTTATACCGTAGACCAGGGTTTATGTGATAATATAGGCTTTATATAACTTCTTTGTTAATGTATTGTAATGTATTGTAAGTTAAAATAATCTTTGGTACAAATATATCAATAAATTCACGTATGAATACATGATGATCCTAGATGTAAAAGACACGGGTGTCAATCGATGTTGTAGCTATTTCCACTTTAGTCCTACTCACTGCACTAGTTGGTGTTGCAAAATTTACAAGCCAATTACACTTTTTTTTTTTTGAAAATAAAGCCAATTACACTTTTAACTTTGTAGACTACATAGAAAACATAAATCCCACTCTCATCAGCTTCTAAATTTATCTGTGATCTAGCCTAGCTACAAGTTTGCTTATGTGTTGGTGATGTCTCTATATCCTTTACAATCAACGATAACAATGTAGGAGTAACCTCTTCCACGGCCCTCTCCAGTGCCTGCCAAGAACTTAATCAAGTCAGACAACAAGAGAGATATATTGGATCATACGAATCATGGCCGGATTTTAGGGTGTGCAAGATGAGCAATCGCACAGGACCTCAATTTTTAGAGGGTCCAATATTTATTTTTGACCAAGCTATAAATATTTTAAAAAATCTACAATTAATCCTAAAATATATCAGTTTTGTCCCAAATCACTTATCTCTCCTAATAATTAGGACCTAATTAATTGAGCATGGCACAACCATTCTGTTTCCCCAATGGCACTGTCTCAAGCCCTGAATCTGCAGAGATAACTTGAAGTAAAAATCATATATTTTAAGTATTGGTTTTAAAGATGGTTCTTATACCTTTGATAGGGCCTCATTTATTTATAAGAATGGGACCACAAAAATCTAAAAACCGACCCTGATATGAATGAATCATAGGATGCTTGCTTACACTAGTTCTGCCTGGGATTTTAGCGTTGTTTAGAGCTTCAACCTGCGTGGAGAAAAGAGCAGAGACAGGACGATGATCTGAGAATTTGCTTTCGCTTCGGAAATAGGATAGCTGATGAATTCCCTTGCCATACCATAGAATCCTGTCACACCTGTAGCCATAATCATACCAAGTTCATGTCTTCTATTTTTGTAAGTAACAAGAAAAATTTGTAGCCACTATTAGAGATATGTATTTGTAAACGTAGTCAGTCAATAGGTAAATCAGCTTAAATTGTTTATAGCTGACGGACTCATTGGTCTATTGTGCACTTGTGATCCTAGACAGCCGGTAAATCAGTGTAGTTAGGTTGTCCATAAATGATCAGCTCAAATAGAAGGTGAATAAATTGCTATTGCCTAAGAGTTGAATTTGTAAATTTGTGGTTACCAGGCCGGGGTTCTTGGCTTCTCTCCAACTGCATTTGGAATGCCGCCTGAATATATATTTCCGTTAGAAGAAGAGTACTTGTATGTGGGCGCGAATTCTATGTTTCCCTCTCGCCAACCTTCAAACACGCCGCCGTCTTCCTGCCCTCGCCGGAGCTGATCGAACTTGTGCAGTGAGTTCCAGTCGTGCTTCACTATCAACTGTCGAGCTAAATTGTCTTCCAGGTATAATCTGTAGTTGAGATCACCAAACCAGAATATCCGGCTGCTCTACAACAAAACACATCCTGTCATCCCATATGGAATTGAAGTTTCAACCATACCCCGTGTTGTAAAAATCCCGCCCGGTCAAGAATCGACGCTTACGCACTAGGCACTGGCCAGCCGCCTATCATTACAATTGGTGGTCTAGGCAGGTGGCCAGCTAGCCAACCGACTAGACTGCCTAGGCCTCCTAGGTATCGATTGGCCAATTAGCTATGATTTTCTTTTTTTTTTTAAATCGGTTATTTAAATAACCCTAAATTATTTAAATTCTAATGTTTTTAGATTAATATTTAATATTTTAATATTAACTAATTTATAATTATTTCGTCTTAAAAATTAAAAAACTTTAGACAAATTTTAAAAATATAAAATATAAAATACACCACCGCCTAAACTGTGATTATAGGCGCCTCCCACCTAGTGATTTTTTCAACTATGAACATACCACAAATTAAACTTTGAATTGGGATATGCATGCTTTCTGAGTTAGTTTCTGCAATAACTTACTCGTGTCCCAGGATATTGTGGGGATGAGGATTGTCGCCGTCTTCGGGGCTCCGGGGGAATAACGTCCGCCGGAAAATCTCGGAGACTTGGTAGTTTCGTTTCTCTTCATCGCCCTTCTTCTCGCCGGAGGCCAAATGTGCCGCCACAAAGCAAAAACTGGTTCCTTCTATAGTCATGCTCACAGAAACTGATCCCTTGTTGCCCAAATATCCCATGAGTCCACACGCCACTGATGAAACCTTCACGCCTGATATTCTATATCTCCTCAACAATTCCTTTCTCATCCACACGCTGATGAACACGCCCACCATCTTCTTGCTAGCCATTAATTTGTACCTGCCGGAGTGATGATCTGGAGCCTCATTGTACTCGTAATCGTCGTCGCTGGAGATTGGTTTAACGACGGGAGTTAACCAGGGACACCCATATTTGTCGTTCAAAATCTTCCCTATCAGCAGGTTCCATTTTGTGGCTTCTGTTGGATCTTCTGCTCCTATCACTGTTTTTGCGTTCAATGGCACAATTTCTTGAAATCTGTATGATAATGTTAAGTCGCAGATATACCAAAAAAAAAAAAAAAAAAAAAAGATAAATCAACCTAATCTGTCTCAAACTAAGAAAGCTAATTGTCAAAGATTGTTTTCGGTGACCATTTTAGACCCAATGAATAAATGGGCCAACTGGTTAACTTGCTTATGGGTGAAGGGTGTGACAATAGCCATAAGGGACGTTCTGCCTTAACAGTTAGATGTTAAGGTCTAGCCGAGTTAGGCATGCCAACTTGATTAAGTTTGGGGAGCATGTAGCTGGTCTAGGACTTGATTATGAAGGGTATAGATGCTATTCGAACAGCACAACTGGTCGGGAGCTATTGCCGCTTCCCTAATGAGCCTATAGCAAGGCAAAATCAGTTTGGTACGTATGAGAGTAGGCTAGTCCGCAGGGTATGAAGGGCCCGGGATGCCGCAGGACGTTGTGTGCTGCCCCGGACTCTATGCTCTTGACATAATAGTCCAGAGTCCAAAATATAACCTCATGCTTACAAATCAATGACCAATTTGGGTTGGGTTGAACTGAAACAAATTTGACAGTGAACTTGAAAGTTATAACCATACTTACCCAAGAACATAAATGTCAGCTGCTTCTTTAAGATTCAGCCACTCATCCAAATCAACGGCCAAGCTCCCCACCGGAGGCTTTCCGGCGACGTTCCACGTTCCCACAAACAGTCTGCAAAACAAAGATCAAATAATATCTCCACCCATACAGACAAAAATTTAGATTCATTATATTGCTCACCTTAATTCATTGTCGGGAAAGCAGGGCTCCATCTCCAACGACCGAACACAAACTGCGCCCATGCCATCATCACTTTCATCTATCAAACCAGAAAAGAAAATCAAACACAAACACACACATATATATATACCCGAAGAAAAGTGGAGGGATTGTTATTATTATTATTAGACCTGAAGAATCAGTTAAACCAGAGAGATGAGGTTTCTTGTGCCGGCACTTGAACCACCACTCGAACCAGCTTCTCGAGTTATCCTTTCTTTTATCCATAATTGAGGAAGAAACCTTCCATGCCAAAAAGGGTACTTTCGTTGTACTTTCAAAGCTTCAAATATTCTTGCCTGTTTCATCAAAGGGAGACACGCATTTTCTTCTTCATCATCCTCATATCTTTGAAGCTTGGTTAATCAGAACATTGACCATCGCTGAGCGTGGGTTTTGCAGAAATCTTCGTGGTAATGATCGCCTTAACCAGGGAGAAAATCCAGTGGACAGAAGGAAAACGACAAGCGACGGTTTTCTCAAGGTATGTAGATGAGAAATTGAGAATGGCTGGTTGAGAGCCAGCCAAATGGGTCAAAGGTGGTTGAACAGCATCTTTGAGGACCTTGTCTTACGTTTTATGGTGCTGTCTGGTCTTTTGACTGCTTCTTCTTCTTTTTCTTCTTCTAGCTGGAAGGAAATTGTTATAGAGAATATAGTATTGGGCTCTCAGATCTTGTATGTCTGTGCTTATTTTCTTGAGTTGATAACTATGTTAGTAATAGGGCCATTGAGCAAACACAAAGTTGGAAGATAAACTCTATGTTGGTTTTATAACAAGGGCAACACAACTAATTACTAATTAGTTTCATATCAAAATTGTATATGCTAGTTGATTGAATTCCAAACATGATAATAAATGTCGTTGATAATAAATTACTCGAATTGTTACTCACATAAATAAAAAATCGTGTTCTAAAAATTTAAATTGATCACGCCAAGACCAGCTACTCAATCGAAGATGAGCATGTTACGCCAACCAATAACCATCACAAGATCCATCGTCCTCACCCATCATACTCATTTATAATTTATTATAAACTTTAAAAAAAAAAAACAAAAAAAAATACTCAAGGATAAGAAAGAATAGATGACAACTAAAGATCCATCATTAATTGTGTGATAAGGAAATGTAGTATTTACTCATGGGTTTCCCATTAAAAAGTGAAAACCTAATAATCGTCAAATGAATTGAAAATAAATAAACAAACATTTCACGGCCAGTTGAAGTTGTTGTCCAACTAGATCTATCTCACGATCATATTACCTATTATGGGCCGGGAGCTAGTAATATGAGACAATTGTATGGTTTGACATGCATTTTTCTCCATCAAAATACCACTCCAACTCAAATAGGCAGGTCTCAAATTAACTACGTGTCATATCAGTTACTTCTAAGAAGATTGTAGTCCTACAAAATATGTTATATGTAGTTATATACGAGTTAGAATTGTAATCATCAAAATTACCACTTTTAATGTTTAGTATCAAAATCAGCAAGAAAGTTTGGACACGTAAACATGATAGCTTTCTCAGAGTTGCGACATTCTACCAACTAAGAGCAGGTCTCTTTCAAATCCACCATCAAGAAATTAATGTTTGATGTTTCATTCTTCTAATGACAATCTTGCAACATCCATTCCTCCCCACAAGTTCTTTGTTTGCCCTAGAAAACAAGCAACCAAATAAATAGACATAAATGGGTGATTGGGATGTTGGGGCCAATGTTCATTTGGCGTTTGCATGTTTTTTGTTTTTTATTAGTCACAATAATATGTGGAGAAGAGGCCATGGTTGATCTTTTCTTGACCAACTTGTCGTTCTCAACCACAAAACAGTATAGAATAAATCAAGAAGTCAGAAAATATAGTTAAAAATGATCTTTAAGTCTTCAAAGAATCAAAGATGCATTTGTGTGTATTCTTTTCCTTGTTTTTCATCTTTACATGTCAGATAAATCAGGAGAATTTTCTTTATTACAGTCCTAGCAAAGATAATAATATCATTAGTCGAAGTAGCCATCGAGAAGTTGAGGATATTCTAACTGCATTTGCCTGTCACGAGCCAAGATGTTCTCGACGAATGAATCCTCTGCCATGGATGAGCTAGCTTCTCCACGAGTGCCTTCAGTAATGTCTTCATCCAGGTTGTTCACGCCTTCATTTGTGAAGCCACAAATAGGCCCCGCCTCACCTTGGACCGATGGTGTCATTGGATCATCCAAGGAAAATGTTCCCGGGAATTTGCTGTCCTGTCTTGGCAGTTCCGTGTCAGGATCTTGAAGGATAAACTCGTTCCAAGGGGTCGAGGAAGAAGAAGTTAGGAATTGACTCAGAGGTTGTTCGTATGAAGAAGAACAATACGGGGATGAGGCGAAATGGGGGAAACTAGTGTCGGGTGAACTGTGTGGTGGTTGAATGGGTTCTCGGGGGAAATTATGAACCAAAGGGCTGTTCTGGATCTGGAGGTGTTTGTTCATTTCTGGGCTAACGAATCTGGAGTTTTGGACGTTTGTGGGAAAAGAACGCGGTTCTGGTTCAAAAACTGCCTCGTTTTTTATGGTGTTCTTGAGCAAGGCATTTTGGTTACTAGGACTAGGGAGGCCACTCAGCTTCCCAAACTCGGCAAATACCTGAGCAAAAGGCTTATGAGTTAAGGGATCAATTCCCATGTTCTTGAGCTTCTTCTTCAACTTCGTGTTCCAGTAGTTTTTCACATCATTATCTGTTCTCCCAGGTAGATGCTTCGCTATTAGAGACCACCTAAGGAGAAAAACAAACATCGGACAATTGATTCGATAACAACTGTCAATTTTTCCCAGAATTTATAGCCTAGACTATAGAACCTTTACCTGCTTCCTATCGTTTTGTGAAGCTCAAGAATGCACGCTTCTTCCTCGGGTGTAAAGTTGTCGTGCTTGAGATCAGGGCGCAGATAATTCGTCCATCTCAGCCTGCAGCTTTTCCCACACCTGTTCAGTCCTTCACAAACTCATCCAAGAAAGATTAAAACACGGAACAAATTCTTTAACAGCAAAACAACAATGTATAGTACGAGAATAAGTAAAATGTAGTACCTGCTTTTTGAGGAACCAAAGTCCAATTGCCAATCCCATGGCTGGCAACATAGGCAAGAATCTTCGCATCTTCTTCGGGAGTCCATGGCCCCCTCTTCACATTTGCTTTGTCACAACAAGGTGGCCTACCCATCATCTCATCAGAAACAGAAAACAAACTGAAACAAAACACAGAATAGAGAGAGAGAGAGAAAGAGAGAAAGAGAAAGCAAAGAGATTGATGCAATGGTGATGCAACTTCTCACAAGTCTTGAGAGTACAATTAAAGAAGAGGGGGTGTATAAAACTGGCAAAGACAGCACGGAATGCATGTAATTTGGCTCCCATATTAACAACAATTGCATGATTCCATCTTCGCCTCAAGAAAACTGCTTGACGTGACATGAAAAATATTGCATGCCACTCTCTCTCACACACACCGGGAGAGAATAATGTATTTCAGGTACAGAATGAGTGAATTATTTGGTTAAGGTATCAGTCTCTTACAACTGTTAAAACCTCAACGGTAAATCATATCATATCAGCATCACCGCCACCCTGCCAACATATTTTCTATGTAAAAATGACTCTGTAAGACTGTAACATGTACTGTAATAGGCAAGTTAATTCGCTTACTGTCAAGAGAAATTCCTTTTTCAAGTATATCATGTCTAAAACGAAGTTTCTATAGGATATACAAGCTGACACAGACTCATTGGGGAAAATTTTCGCTTCGTAAACCAGTAAGAAACAGAAACCCCAGTGTCGAGTTCCCTAAGATGAGCATACTTGACAGCTTTTCCTACAGCGTCCCGGAGATTCGTCAGTGCCCACCATATATGAAGGATTATTTTCGCATTCGCCAGCAGCAGCCCAGCGGGCGCAGTTCGAGTTCTTATCAGCGCATCCACTGGTTGGTATATCAAAAGACCGCACGTGAATCCATTTTGTAGCAGACCACTTCTCGCCTTCAAGCACAGGGCAGCTTCCATGTAAGCTTAGGGGGTCAGTCGTAGCGTTGAGATGAAGACTGAAAAACAACAATGCATCACCCTTGTACGGTTTCACTGCAAGCAAAAGACACAACACAGGTTAGATAACAGAAATCTAGCCCTAGACCAAGAGCTTTGTTTAACGCTATGCCACAACATTTTTCTCTTTTCCACGTAAGTTCACGGAGTCAGATTCAATCACGTAACCAATTTCAGTCGGATAAGTATACCTGCATAGCCATTTTTAGCACACTCAGACCAGTCCTCACCCTTTAGCTGAATGTCTTTGTTCTGCAGGTTTTAAACAAGTAAAAGATGATTGTGTGTTATTAACTTGTATTGTATCGCCAACTAAACTATTAAAAAAGGTATGGCAATGTAGCACATACCTCGGAATTAGGGAATATTGTTTCCCCACCCTTCTCAACAGATGATAAGTACATAAGAACAGTAGCCACACGATGACCCCCTAGCTCTTGATTGACCTTGTCGTGAAAATAATCAAAATGTGGCTCGTATTTTTGTCCATTTTCATATCGCAGAATTTGGATAGATTCTCCATTCTCTAAACATCAAGTTCAGGTAGAATCTAGAGTGTGAGGATGATTGTTTTTACTGTTAAAATGGGAGAAGGAACAATAATAGCATCTGGAAAGTTACCTGGAGGTAAGAAAGTCCAGGCAGCTATCCTGGCTTCAATATTAGCAATAACTTCATCCTGTACAAAGAGGGACACTTTATTTTTCTCATTTTGAGATTTTGATCTGATTTAATACGCAGCAGTTCAGCTCAGTAAATTTTATATCAGAACAAATAATAACTATTTCAAGATGTCAACTTGTAAATTCATGCACAAGAACAGCTAAAGTTCCAACCAGAAGATACCATATGGTTGAAATTCCAAACCTTCAACATTTTATCCACTTATGTTTCAATTCATTCACACACTATTATAAAAAACTATCAACATTTGAAACAATTGTAAGAGGTAAAAAGCATATAAAACCTTCAAGAACTTGTGTGATCAAAACAATATACCATGGGCAGCACATATGTGTGGTAGGCATTTACGCAACCAAAGAAAAATACGACCAATTACTTGTAAAACGTAGATAAATCCAGTTTCACGAACCTGAGCCTTTCTAAGAAAGGTGCCAGAACTTGTCCGAACTTCACTCTCGATGCTCTTTCCCGAATCATTGTCAGCCACCATGGATTTCTCCAGCTTATCTCTAGCCTATCCATCCAAATTCAACCACCCATTTACTATTTCAACAAGTCAAGCTAATGAATTTCCTATCGGTAACATTTTCCTTTTCCCTTTAACCCAATAACACTGAAAAAAGTAAGGCGGTTTCAGGAATCTTTTTCCTCAACTGGTAACAGTAAAAGTAACATGTTTTCCATTTCACATTCTTACCAAACAGACATATTTGCTGATAAATTGCAACTGTATTGATTCCCACATTATACGAACCCAGGAATAAAACAAATGCACCAAAGATTGCATTTTTACCAAAAAAAACAACAAAAACATAGACTAACCAAATTGGTGAGATGATCACACTCCTCGTATGACAAGAATCCTTTATATAAGAAAGCCCTGTAGAATTCAATCAAAAACAGATCCACATATTCAACACATTAACATTTAAACATATAAATAAAGCTTATAACACATAGACAATGAATATACACTATACCCATCATCTATATATACAGTTATGTTCCATATATATTTTGAAAGGAAGAGAAATAGACCTGGGATGCCAAGAGATTTGGGTGACCCGGGTCGGATCAATAAAAGCAGACGAAGCTCCGGTAACCATTTTCAGCACCGGCTCTCTCCTGCCAAAATTCAGAAACGCAAAAACAAAATGAACAAATCAGCCATTGATCTGGACCCTGAGAGAGAGCGATAGAGAGAGAGAGAGAGAGATACGTTTTTTCAGCTCCAACCCATCTGGAGGATTGGAGGGAGAGATCAGGGAAGACGGATAACAAACAGAGTGAGAACAAAACAATCAGCCGACAATCCATCCAACAATGCGAATCAGAGAAAGATCTTTGGCTCTCAAATGATGGAAAACACAAAACAACAAACGAATCAACGAGGTTTCAGTGCTGTGCCTCTGCTACTCCTTTTATAACTGAGGAAGAGAGAATCAAACTGCTGAAAACTTCGACTTCAACAAACTCTTCCCTCTTTCCATATAAGTATTAATTTTTTGGTTTGAAAAATCCACTGTTGCTTTTATATTTCCTTTCTCTGCTGGACCGCCCACAGCCCACTGGATTTGTGGATTTTGTGGGTGGCGTTGCTCGGTATTTGCATAGTCAAAAGTCTCTCCAGAACCTTCCTGTGCCGTGCGATTACGTTTTCGGCAACATCAATGGTGATTGATAACAGAAATATATGTACAGTTTTATTCCGTAAAAACAATTTTTGGGAAGTTTTGAATCTTTGACAAAGTAAACTTATGAACGCAAATTCTTTCTTCTTTGTTCAACAATTTTACACGTTTTAAGTTTTCGTATCCTTTACCATGATTTTTTGGGTTCAAATGTGGTAATTAAAATATCATATTTAATAAGGACTCAACAGTCATTAACATACGTGAAGACAATTAAATCGAGCAATACCTTTGAATATTGCTTTGAATCAATTTGTTTATAATTAATTGGTTCAAATAAAAATGGTTAATAAAAAATTTTCATAATAAGTCAAACTTGAAACCTGTGGTAATCAATCCAATTGTTAATTAAAACAGTAAATCAAATGTACTATGACTGTAATAAAATCAATCAATTTACGAATGGTAAATAAATAAAGAAAAATTACAATGCTTATAAAATAACCTGTTGTTTATTATGAATAAAAATTTAGTTTCTTTTATCTATTTATTTGTGTTGAATTGTGAATAAGTACCAAAATAATATATGCACATGAAAATATTTTTTTTCACCGTTGAGAAAAAAAATAAATAGAAAAAGTATATGTAAGTTTATTGATTTCATTTCTGTCTCATTTGTAATTTGTTTGTGAAATTGGCTTTTTGGAATTTTGGAAGGAGTATATATAATAGAGCCATAAAGTCTTTGTCCAACGCCTAGGAATCGTAGGATGCCCCACGTGCCACGACTCGATCAGTTAATGCTGTAGGTGGACAGTGGGGTACACCTAAACTTATAGGGTGTGAAATAGTAGGAACAAAGTAATTAATAGAGCCCAATTCCACCAATTTGGTTGGGCCAAAATAATGCCAGCATTGCTAGTATAATTCATTCCAAAGCCCCATAAGAGTTAGGCCTTAGATATCAAGTTGACTTTTTTATTCTTTACATAGATGAAGCCCATTAGGTGGAGTTTCGAAAACATGTTAAGTGATTCTATTCACGTGATGATTTTTCTTGTCCCAAAATGTTGAATTCCTCAGTCTAAGGAGTCTCAACACTCCAGTTCAATAAAATATTTAGGAAGATATAAATTAGGGTGACTTAATGATTTAGTAAATCGGGTCAAATACGTGATATTTTCTCAGTAAATACATTTAGTTGCACAATTCAAATTGTCATAGCAAGCAAGTATTTATGAAGCAACTCCCGTCGAACGGGTTAGATAGTTAATTTTCTACAATGTTCAAAGTTTAACTTATTGTAAAAATTGTTTATTGACACTCTTGATTTGAGCCAACTGATTGATCTCTTCCTTGTAGCTCGACCGAAGAGTTTCATCCAGAAAGCACTTTACTCTTCATGATTCAACACTACTGACACCCCTTTGCATCTCATCACAACAACTAAGGTAAACAGTTTCCAGATATAATTGAAGCATCTCATAAATGAAGAGGTTTGACTTTAGTTCAGTTGAGACAGTGCCTCTTAAATGTTAGCTCAAAATGCTAAGTTCTCATCTGTCAATGACATACCAGAAAAACATAGGCTTGCACTTTGACCAACTGCCAATTAACTCATCAAATATAATATGTCATCATGTCACAGGAAAATTGAAATATTTTCTTCATATCCATTCTTAAAAGCTTAACCGCAACCAAACAAGATGGGTACCCGCCTTCTAAATCAACTAGCATTTTCTAAAAGAGTATTATATAATGAGTATATACTCTTGACAACTCATATTTCTCTTAGTTTACGTAGTTTGCTTATTCTTTGATTTACCGGAAAATCACCAACTATTATTGTTCGTTTTACAGGTAGTCACTAGTCAGACGGCGAGCAAACACAATCGTAAAACAAAGAAAATAATAATATAACATACTAAAAGCAATGAGACAGAGTAATTGTCCTTGTATTAAAGCATCAACAATTTACAATATAATGTGGCCACATAGATATTTATACAAGAATGATGAGCCTTTGAAAGAAAAGCAAGAAAACTTAACAAATATAAATTTAGGGATGTTGACTAACCTACCAAAATCACCACAATTGATGCCTAATATAGAATAGGAAAAAGTCCTTAGTTAATATCGCTTTGACGCCTCCAAGTGCTGCACCCCGTCGAGCATCATACTCAAACCGGCAGAATACTGGACCCGACACATCTACTGGATGAGATAGTTGAGCGCGTTCTTGGTACCAGGGCTCTCCATACTGGGTACCCTACTTGTGTATACATCAATTATGATTTATTTATTATGAACTTCCCATATGATGATATCATATTTTGACAACCGAGTGTCTTAGCATGGCTTCATCATTGCCTTACTTGTAGTTAATTTTCTCGAATGACTTTTTATTTTTTTTATTTTTGTAAGAAAAAGTGTCATTTCTCCTTTTGAAAGGCATAATACATTCGTAATTGAAAGAGCAACGTGCACGTTTGTATTGTGTGTATAGTGGATCGTAATGGAGATCACTGGAGAAACTAAAAATGGCAGGGAAGGCATGAATGGATGTTAGCAGCCCATTACTTTGTTAGGAGCGAGTCCGGGTTTATTATTCACGGTCCCATCGTTTCCGGCCAAAGCTCGGTACTTGTCCTTCCTAGTAAAGCCGGTGCACTCGTACGATAATGTCGCCGCAATTATCCTCTGTATGTAATTCGCGACTTCGTGGCTGGATTTTCCGGCGCTGCAAGTCAGTTCACGCGGCAGCTTGTTCAAGAAGTTGACTTCGTAGGCGGGGCTGGGGTTCATGAAGAAGTAGAAGGGGTCCATTCCTTTCCATCCTCTCGCCGTCGTCCCGTGAAACACGCTCATTCTGTTAGACATCGCCACCGGGACAAGCTCGTCGGTTAATTCCGCGAACAGGGCGGAGAATCTTAGCAATAATGGCTCCCTGCTTGTGGTCCCTTCGGGGCATATGGCTAAGTCTCCTTCTTGCAATAGCTTCTTGATCATGTTGGCGTCGGTGACGCGGTCGCGGCTTAGGCGCACGGTTTTGATGGGGGATATGAACTCCGAGAGGCGTGAGAGCGAGTATGTGACGGCTGGAATGGGGCGGCCGAGCGCGGCGGAGAGGAAAATCGGGTCGAGAAGTGTTCGGTGCGAGCATACAAAGAGGACTCCTGTTTGGCCGGTGGACTTGGAAGCCGGCGGCGGCGGGGTGCCTTTTACGGTGACTCTGACGCCGAGTGCCCAGAATGCATAGTACACCACCGGCATCGGGAGGAGCGCCCCGGCGGCAATACGCAAGCACGCTAGAAGAAAGGCTAATGGGATCCAGAGAATGATCAAGAGCGCCATTAATGGACTTGGCTTCTCAACTAGCCGGCCGTCGTGAAAAACTATCGGCCTTGGCAACTTCTCAGCGCTCATCGGCTTCACCTCCGGCTCCTGTGGAACCAAATAACTTTCCTGCAACATTATTATAGCTGTGTTTACTCTTTATGCTTAAACAGATTGAAAAAATTCATATTAACAGATTCTACAATGTAATAAAATTGCACTAAACAAAATTCCTGGAACCTTGCAGAGTTTCATGAATGGAAAATCACTGTGGCGATCGCCAAGGCCAATATCAGGAGCGGATGAAGATCCAAATACACTACGAATGGCGTTAGCTTTGTTTTCCCCGACAAGGATTCCAGGATGTTTCACTAACCCAGTGGCTCTCCCTTTCCACGTCGAAATCTCTGTCCCCATAACCACATCAGCCCCCAAATATTCCTTCAAGAATGTCTCCACCATGATTCTCGGATTCGCGGTGAGCACGCATCTCCTCCCACACGACGAGAACACGCGCCACGTCTCCGGGTGCAGGTCGGCGGAATAGAATTTGGGCAGGACGGCACGCGCCGCCGACTCGATACTGGACACCCTCATCCCCGCAAACGTCGCGAAAATCAGCACGCGAATGCCGGCGGACTCCGAGATAAAGTAGTAAAGAACTCCGGCGAGCGGAGTGGCCAAGAGGAGGAAAAGCAGCCGGAAAATGCCGCCGGCTTCGAATGCCACGACCGCGAAATACGGGAACGAGCTGCGTCCGACCAACAACGTTCCGTCCAGGTCAGCAACCACCGAGTGGTCATCACGACCGTCGGAGGAACATCGGTCGATTGTGGGGAATTCACGATGGACGTTTGAGGAATCTGTGTCGGCCATCGTTGATGGTTTATGTTCCTAGTCTAGTGAAAGAATGGTTACACTTGGTGAGCATTAAATAGAGCGTGGGAAAAGTAAGATTTTGACTTTGGTCTGTAGTGCAAGTTTTGACTTATGCGATCAAGACGGTCTCGCCGATATCTCCAAAAGTAGTTTGAATCGAGGGAGAGCCATCTTTGGAATTACCAAAAGTGAATGTTGCTATCAATGCAGTTCTGGGCTAGGATTAAGCATATTATTGGGAGAAGGATTAAGCATATTATTAGCATCCACTAATAATTAAAAATGCCAAGGACCTTGTGATCCAGTGACATCAAACCCTTCCCAGATACTGCATAGATTTGACACATATTTTATTTATGAACAGATACTGCATTCTAATAGAGTCCAAATTAGCTTGTTTAGGTTAGTTCTTTGCAGATTTGACACATATTTTATTTATCAGGGAGAACAAATAACCATGAAATCAAGTGAGAATACACATAAGTATCCTAGTCTGCCGGACCACTCTCATTAATAAACAATGATTAGAATAAGTAATTGTCACAATGTGACTTTCACCTATAATAAGTCTAAGTATGCAATACAAATATAAACAATTATGCACCTATAACACACCTTTAAATTATTGTCAAAATTTATCTCATTGTAATCATTTATTAATCAGGGTTACAATTTTATCTTTTTCATATATCAAAGTGAAGATATAATGATATATCCAAGAAGTTGACAAGGTCTTGTATGCCATTTTTTGGGCCACGTTTCCACCCGATCCTCATGCTATATAAAAGAGGTTAATAAATACAAAGTGTAGACATCTGATCGTTATTGCCAAGGCCCGTTGCACAAACTATTACTATCATATCCCTGTTCAACAAGAAAAATGTATATATGTTACATAATTTATTTTGTCATATATATATATTTGATAATATTCGATCAATTGATTATTGAAAATATATCAATTTTAATCCTTTTAAACATATTTTCAATAGTATTTCGAATATGGTTTTAAGTTAATGAATTCGTTTGTTGTTGATTTTCAAAAAATAAAAATAAAAAACACACATTTTCAATAGTGAATGACATAATTTAATTGACTTTGAACGTAAGGACCAAAATTAAAATTAACTTAAATTTAAAATATATTTTTGTAGTGCTTTGTAGATGAGAAATGGCATTGGGTGATGAGATAGATTCAATTATAAGTGTGCAACTTAGTAAAAGGGTTTGAAATTTGCAAGCTTATAGCTTACTGAGGTTGAGTATGACTCGAAGATCGTAATTAATTAGTAGTTCATAAAAAGATAGTAAATTTTATATGAATGAATAAAATTAATCTGTATCTTTTACGAAATTAACGTTCTCACATGATTATTTTTAGACCTTTATTAATAAAATATGAAATTGGTGTATATTCATAGAAAGTACAATAAAGTTGTTAATTTTAAATTTGTACTATTACCTTCTCCCATAGTGATCACAAATTGCAAGTGCTTGATTGCCCTTTCATTTCGAGTATGAGTTGGATGCTTCAAGGCGGAAGATACTACCTACTAGTCTACTACATAGTGAGTTGGAAACTCAGCATCGATTAAGCTTTATATAAAATATAATATTAAAAGCAATAGTTGCATGTCTTTCTAGACGATCTGACAATTATCAATACCACATGAAATCGGACACGTTGATTCAAAATATATTAACATAACGTATCTATCGTGTCAATCCATTTACAAATTGTGTTCATTTTCGTGTTAAAAATTTCAACTCGTAAATCTTAACATACCTGGTACTTTTTTAGCCTTATTGTGTTCGTGTCAACCAGTTAACCCACCTCTATACGAATTACCATATCTTGTTTGGTGTTTGCAATTCGTCTTTAATCAGAAAGATAAGGATCAAAGGCCAAGTCATGTTCCTTCAATCTTGTTTCTTCCATTCAAAGATATCCAAACTGCCACCTTATTAACTTGAAGTAAAATCAAAGAAGAAATTGAAGTTCACCATCTCAACACTTCAATTTTATTTGCTATAAAACCACCTTCCCAGCTAATGCTCCATCAATTATTACTACAACCAATATGAAGTTGCCAAACACGTCTCTAGTTTTCGTCCTCTCCGCTGCACTTAACTTTATATTATACGTACATGTAGAGTCCTGTACCTTCTACGTTACTAACAAATGCTCGTTTCCGATATGGCCGGCGACCGCCCCAAACACCGGCTATCCCGTGGTGGCAAACGGCGGCTTCTATCTCCCGCCGGGGAAAACCCATAGCTTCCGGGTGCCCGGGGATTGGAGCGGCCGCGTATGGGCAAGAACCGGCTGCGACTTCGATTCCGGCGGCAAATGTGAAACCGGCGACTGCGACGGGAAACTGGAGTGCGCCGGCAGCATCGGCCTTCCTCCGGCGACACTGGTGGAATTAACTATACAAATGGATAAAGGCAAGCCCAGTTTCTATGACGTCAGCTTGGTGGACGGATATAACCTCCCCGTGTCGGTTGCGTCAATCCCTTCGTCCTCCAAATGCTTCATCGGCGGGTGTATGAAAAGCATGAGGTATGCTTCGTCAATCCTTCGGCGGGTTTATCTTCCTTCTTGCGTTTGAGCATATAACATATAATCTGTGTAGTTAGTAGATACATTTTTGTACAGGAAATTAAAAATTGATCACCTGGGCGCTAGGTGCCTTATGCCATGGTAAATTGCTCCGGGGGTCTAGGGCCTAACTCGATCGATTGAGTTAGTTGACCAACTAACTCGATCTAATTTGGTCCAGTTAACTATTCTAATTAGGGTAGAGTTAATCAGGTTAACTAGGGCAAGTGGATTTTGTTAATTTTTTTAATTATATTTATATATATTTAAATTTATTTATATAAGCCAATTCATCTGGTTGCACTTCCCTATAAGGAGATGGGTTTTAGCCTCAAATACTGCATACTGCATTGTAACAGACATGTCACCACAGACATGCACTTTTTTTTATGCCGGAAATCAAACGTATGCTTTAAGGCCATGTTAACCATGCCAGAAATTTAACGGCAATGTTGCTTAGTGCCTACTGCA
This sequence comes from Ipomoea triloba, assembly GCF_003576645.1. Taxonomy (NCBI): domain Eukaryota; kingdom Viridiplantae; phylum Streptophyta; class Magnoliopsida; order Solanales; family Convolvulaceae; genus Ipomoea; species Ipomoea triloba. Next base: position 593,068 of record NC_044918.1, read on the forward strand.
ACCATGCCGAAAATTAAGCACTTGGCAGTGTTTTATAACATGATACAGACTTTCTTGGGCCCTTATTTGTTCTTATTTCCTAAAGGTTACAAGTCCCGTTTGACGTTGTGTACATATTTTCAACAGGAATGCTTGTCCGGCGGAGCTGCAAGTTGTGAACAATAACGGAGATGTTGTGGCGTGTAAAAGCGCCTGCTTGGCTTTCAACGCCGACTCCTTTTGCTGCCGGAATCAGTACGGAAGTCCCGACAAATGCAAGCCTACTTTGTATTCCAAGATGTTTAAGAATGCATGTCCTTCGTACGTTAGCTATGCGTTTGATCGGCCGTCTCCGGTCGTTAGCTGCACCTCCGACAAGTATTGGTTTACTTTCTGCCCGGAAAACTTCGGCAGCGGTTCGGTGTCCTCGTAGAGCAGCGTGCAAGCCGTGAAATCTGAATCATATCGTAATTCGCAGCTTTGAACTATGCATTCCGAATATCTAGTTTAAATGTAATAAACATGCATGATATAATAATGGGAAAAAGGTGAAATCGACCAGCTTTGTACAAAAGTAGTTAATTTTACTTAAAAAACTTTTAAAAGGGGTAATTAAACACATCAACAAGTTATTTTTGTACATTAAAATTTAAAAATTAATTATTGACCTGTAATAGTCAATATCAAGGTTCTGACGAAGTTCTGACTAGCTTTGACAAGTTCACCAATTGCATCCTTTTGGGGAAGAAGGCAACTAGCAAGTCACCGTATTCGTTAGCAAAGGAGCTGAGGCAACTAGCAGGTTGTATTCTTCAATAACAAAACGATTAACGAATGTTCATTGATCACTGGTCATTGATTTTTTACATTGGAGCTAGTCAGAACATTATTGGAACCCTAATGATCGACATTTACGTGCGATTTTGGGCTTTGATGCACACAAATGATATGTTGATGTGTTGAATTGCAACAATTAAAAGTTAAGAGTCTAATTTACTTTTTGTATAAAATTTAGAGAAAATTGTCATTTTGGTCTACTAATTATAGGGGTCCTATTAATTGCAGTCCACGACTTTCAAAATCTTTAATTTGATACCTTAACTATTCAACTTTTATCAATTTCGGTCACTCCGGCCAAATTACCGGCCAAATCTCGCCGGAAACTAGTAAAACCTAAAATAGTGAGGGTATTTTAGTCATTTCTCACCCCTTTCTCTCTTCTCTAGCGAAACCAGTGCCGACCGATCACTCCGGCAGGCACGTGCGCTGAACACATGCACCACCGCATTGTCCCTGTTCGATTCGTCCAACAAAAACGTCTTCCACATCCTATACGTACCTTCCAGAGTAAGTGTCGTAGCTTTCCTAAGTCGGAGCTCAGTGCTTTGACACTGGTGCTGTTTCCGGCGAGGAAGGATCTCGCGAAGCCGGTGTTGGGCGGGAAAACGACATAGTTTTGTGCGTCGATGAATTTCAAGGCGTCGAATCAGTCGCCGTACGCACAGGGGCACGGTGTTTCGGCGCGAGGCGGTAGTTCACAGAGGATACGACGGCAAGGACGGCGACGACTTGGACGGTAGTTCACAGAGGCAAAATCAGACATGTCTAGAAGCTTCCACTTGGACGTCGGAGGAGGACACGGGGTTCCGTCGACGATCGGAGTGACCGGTTGGTAGTGGTTTCGCCGGAGAAGACAGAAAGGGGTGAGAAATGACTAAAATACCCTCACTATTTTAGGGTTTACTAGTTTCCGGCGTGATTTGGCCGGTAATTTGGCCGGAGTGACCAAAATTGATAAAAATTGAATAGTTAAGGTATGAAATTAAAGGTTTTGAAAGTCGTTGACTGCAATTAACAGGACCCTATAGTCAGTAGATCAAAATGGCAATTTTCTCTAAAATTTAATTTTTTATTTAACTCTTTTTCCTACTCTACTACTACTACTAATAATAATAATAATAATAATAATAATAATAATAAACACTTCAATTTTTAATATTTAGTTTATTTGGGCTAGTATGAATCAGCTAGCCAAGCAAGATAAAATCCAAATTGGCCCAATAATTAATAACAGACTGAACAATCTGTGGGGTTTGGCTCTTCTAGAACTTTCTTAGCCCAACTCGGGCAGCGAAAAGTAGGGTTTAGAATCACTAAACATGTGCTTATATAAGCCTAAGCGCCCCAGCGGCAAAACAATTGTAGTTCTTTACTTATCAGCAGTCTGCATGTGAATCATGCTTTAGCAAAAATCTATGAACTTTCAACTCTTTTGTTCTACCATTTTGTGTGTTTTTTAGTTATTTGAAGAGAAATCATGTGATGAGGAAAAAACTGCAACAATATGATAGTCATACATTGACTACTACTTTCCATGATTCATTGTATTTAAGTCTCTGATGATTTCTCTGGTTTTGGTTTTTTTTTTTTTGTTTGTTTTTTAATTTGTACTAATGTTCTTTTAGACTTTGGACATGGGAGAGATGATGAATGCACATTGGTCCGTGTTTCTGAAAATTTGTGATTGATAATACCTGTGTTACACTCTCTGATCTCCCTATTTAATATATGTGTTGATATATTTGATTCTTTCTTATATTAAATGACTAAAAGTTGTGTGGTAATGATCTCATGAGTTCTCAAATCAAATAGGTAGAACATTTTTTGTTCTCATAGGCTAATAGTAAACTTTGTCTTTTCTAATATGGTTGAAAACATTCTATTGTGTTTGTGTACAAATTACTAGTCATAGGGAACATGATAAATTAGAATCTAACATACAGTAAAAATGAGCATTCCAAAGAATTGAGTAACAACTATACTCTTTGCATACACTTCAATTATTTGACATATAGACATTTTCAACATGTGGTCACATAAATTAAAAAAAACATTATTATTATTTTTGATAATTCAAATTATCTAACAAGTTGAACTAAATCTGAAGTTTATGATGATGGGATCGGGTTCGAGCCTCAGTGGAGGCAATTGTTGATTCTCTTTGTGCTTTAGTAGGTTGAGAAAGTAGATATGAACAATACTACATTGTAACAGAGTCACTAGTCCTCAAAAAAAAAATTTTAAGTTTATGAAATTATTCATTTAACCTATAAAAAATTAAATCGAGTTAATTTAAATTTAAGATTCAACAGCATATTATTCTGTAGGAGGTCAAACTTAGGGTGTGTTTGGTTGGGGGGTTTAGGCATAAGGTATGGGTATCAAAGTGATTGTTAGTGTTTGGTTGATAGGTTTTGTGAATGCTACTATGGGTTTGGAATACCCCATTAATGGCAAAACCCATACCCTTATTAAATAAGGGTTTCATCTCCCTTCATCATTTCTTCCCCAACTATTAATAATCATTCCCATTCCACCCAACTACCAAACATGCTAAATACTTTCACCAAAACCCATTACCCTTACCAAGTATTTGATACCCATTCCGATTCCGATTCCCATGTGCGAACCAAACGCACCCTTAAAATCAAATTCTTAAGGCCTATGGTAAGAATCAAATCCTCCTCCGGTTGCCTTTGAAGCAAATAGGGTAAACATTATTTTTTTTATTTTGAGTACGGGTAAACATTATTTAATTAAGAAAGATTATTTAAGAGTTAATTCTATTTTTGGTAATCCATTTTAGTCCTTTTTTTTTTATCAAAACATTCACTTTTGGTCATAGTATTATTGTGACCATTTTTGGTCCCCTATTAACAAGATAGTTTAAATTTCGTTGAATACAATGACATTTTGATCTTCAATTATGATTTTTTTCAGAAAAAATAAACGCAAAAAATATAGTGGGTCAACTTACTTTGTATAAAAAAATCTAAATGTTATTGTATTTAACAACATTTCAACGATCTTGTTGACGGAGGACCAAAATTGGTCATGTCACAATAATACTAGGACTAAAAGTGGATATTCTAATAAAAAATGACTAAAAGTGGAATGTTGCCTATTAATCTAGGACCAAAAATGGAATTAACTCATTATTTAATTAAATAATTGCAAACGCATTAACTCAAATGCTCCCTGATTAATTTTAGGCTGAAACATCATGGGAATAAAATGAAATGTAAAAGTCAAAGAAATAGTCATGTAATGGGATCAATTTTCACCTAATAATGGACCAAGTAGTGATTTGCCTATTGATTAATTAGCGGACCAATTATATTAACACAAATTTTTACCTACCACAAAAATTGTTTTAAGCTATTGAATTCTGTTGCATGTGGGATTGTTCTGTCCAAATAAGTTTTTGTGTTAAAAAATTACAATAACAACATGGAACTAATTGAAGTGAAATTTTGAAAGTGATTCTAATAAAGAATTGAAAATGAGCATTTCTTATACGGAGTACTTTAATGTGTAATGAAATTTAATTTATAAAAAAGTGTCCTTTTTTACACGCACGCATATATATAGTGTTTAGTTTATGACATCTTTAATCATGATTGATGTTGTTGGAACTGTTTGATAAAAAGTCACATTGTGTTGATTTTGTGACTACCAAAGCAATATGCCGGTGGACTAGCACTATTGGAAAAGTAATAATTTGCCAAAAAAATTCATTTTATACATACATAAGGATGATTAAAATGCTCAGCCTGTCATTAATGCAATAAATGAAGCTAAAAATGGCTTAATCATTAGTGTTTATGCCGGTTTCAAATCATTAGTGTTTATGCCGGTTTCTCGTATCTTTCGCATCAAACCGCCTTCCACAATGGTTGACCTCATCATTGCCATTAACTTCGCACTAATTACCCTCATTACTCCCCCCTTGTCGAGTACTCGTATTACTCTTCTCACTGCCCTCTCATCCTCGACTCCTTGACAATTAGTTAACTCATCCATTCGATCTTTGACGGGCCATCTGACACACGTTTTATCGTCTGTCTTCCCTTTTTATGACTTCTTTTCTTAAACACTTGGGACCAATTAGCGGGTGCGCACCCGCTCTGCTCTTTTATCCAACTAGTTTTACTAACCATGTTGCTCGCTCCAATTGTCTGACTGACTTGAGCACTTGACTTCCTCTGGTAGACTGGCTAACCCTCCTATCCGGCGCACTATCCAAAGTGCCTCCTATATAAGTGGTCAAGTTGGACCAGCCACATCAGGACTCTACTATTAAGTTTGCATTGATTACCCTCATTACTCCCTTCTTGCCAAGTGCTCGGATTACTCTTCTCACTGTCATATATGGGAGACTCCATCCTCTACTCAGTTAATCTTTCTCGACTCCTTCACGTCCAGTCAACACATCCGCTCTCGAATTACTCTTCTCATGTTATCTCTGGGAGACTCCATCCTCTACTTGGTCAATCTTTCTCAACTCCTTCACGTACAGTTAACACATCCGCTCCCACATCTAGCCGAGTCCTGTCTGGGCTGATCCAACTCCTCAGTTATGCATTTCCTATCCCTTGGTTGTCTTGGTTATTCATCGTCTACCATGCTCCTCCCCGTTTTCTCATCCATCCTATTCGTTGCCTCACCTTCCAACCTTAACCTTTCCCGCTCAAGTCCATATTTCATCTATATTAACCATTTCTAATGCGTAGCCATTGCCCACTAGGGGGGGAAAGTAAGAAATAGTAAAAGGTAAGTAGGAAAGTTAGAAGAAAATGTCAGACAATTTGGTCAAAGTCGTCGCGATTGCCATTCTAATATTTTGGTTTTGGCAATGTGAAAGGAAGCGTTCAAACTTGGGGCGTGCATGGACCTTTGACTATTCACCCTCCACCTATTCCCCACCTGTCTAATGTCTATTACCCATTCAAATTATTGTCTCCCATTCATTCAACCTGCCAAGTCTTTACTCCTTGAACAAGTAACAAGTATACTTAAATGAGATACGAATGGTATAATATTTGAACTTGATTTACTCCCTATTAAATAACAAGTACAATGAAAACTCTAAAATTATAAAATTTTGGGGTAGGGGCCAGTGGGGTGGTCCCATTTGATCCTATGGGATACAAGGCAGCTTGAAGCTCCTATAAATGTGTATGTTGTTGTGTTTGGAGCAATTCAAAGGAACTTGGGAATCATCAAAAGAAGCTGAGGGGTTCTTGTCGCAGGAGAGAGGACACTTGGCTTTGCCTGCCAGCGGCGACAATGCTAATTAAGTGTCCTTCTCTTGTGACGAGAAGCCCACAATTTCTTGTTTGTTAATGAAGATCAGATGTGGCATTGGCGGCATATCTTCAATGTGTACTTCAAGAGTTGTTATAGGTCAGTAGCTTTATTTTTATTGATTTTTCAACACATTCCAGTAGAATATTTTGATTTACAGGAAGATTCATGATGAATTTGGATGAAGCATGTCTTTGTAACCTTAGTCGTCAATCATCATTTGAAGTTTTGGCCGGGTGAAGTCCATCTCCGGCATAAGCTAATAAGTTCGAGCTGAAACCTCTTTGTAACCCTAGTCGCTCATGGTCGTCTTTTGGGACGTGAAGACCGCATTGACGGCATTGTGATCCTGGATGAACAGTTCAAATAAAAAAATACCATATCAGTAGATAGTTCGTCTTGGGTGAAGCTCACCTTGTAAACAAACTTATTAGATTGTTCATAGATGACCATTTCAAACCAAAGGAGATAAATAAACTTAGACTACTCATAGATAGATGAACAGTTCATATCAAGAATACCATATTAATTAGTAGATAGCTCTCACGGAGAGTCAAGAACTTTGTGATTGAAGTTATTGCCCAACTAGCTTGATTGGAGTTACTCAATACTAGCTTGATGGTAGATGAGCCTTATTGAATTGTGATTCTGACAAAAAATATTATATTTGTTCACAATGTGTTCTTTCAAAGATAGAGAAGCAAATAAAGAAATCTCTCCCCTGGGTCATGCAAGCGTAACCAAAAGTAAAATAGACAAAACCTGATCCCAATATCAAAGAGTCCTCTCCTGAGCTTTGACCATGTCTCCAAACACTCCTCAGCAATCAAGATCAAGCTTTAAACATATATGCCTCCAATGACTCCTCAACAACACTTGCAGAATGCATGCATCTGTTCGTTGCGTATCAGCATCATCCTGTATTAAATCTAATCAAATTGTATTAACTCAAATAAGAGAAAAGAAAAGGACGTTTAGTAATTAACTCGCTCTGCAACTTTGACTCCATAAAACTACAAAATTTTGCACGTGGTTGATACACGCTGAAGGATTCAAACTGACCATTTCAAATGGAACATAACTGATAGAACAAACTGTACTTACTATCTTGAATTTAAAAAGAATGAAATAGTAATTGTAAAATCATAGAGAGAAGATCTGAGAAATTGGCTCCCAAGAAACTTTCCTTATTGAATGTTGTAGAGAAAAGTGAAATGGAATTGTATGTTCTCCTTTCCCTTGTGTGTGGAATGGCCCTTATATTGGTCATAGGTGGAAGCCTTGACCCGAATACAGAATAGAGATGTACAGAACTGTATAGGGAGATATACTTGGGGAATATCCTATCAATAACAAAAGAACTACTTGGTAATAAGTTACAAACAATTATGTTACTAAGTACTTCGGCAGCCTATACTAATTTATTTCTCATTTCTTTTCCTCATGTACAAGAGCGGGCAGTACTAGTAAGGGTATAATTAGTTTAATATGTTTTATTGTGTTGTGTGTAGTGTGTACTCCCGCCTTGTTATCGGAGCCGGTAAAAGAGACCATAATGATCAAGTTAAACTAGTCTAGGCTGCCGTGATAAAAAAATATTAAATACATTAAAACCAATGGTTACGTTTCAAATTAATAATAACATTTAAAGAATAAATAAATATGGGGAAGAACTCAAAATCTAATCCCGGGTGAGCGAGAGACCAGCGGCTGCGTTCCTGAGATCAGTCTGGGACGACGATACCGAACTGCAAAAATTAAAGAATTGATTTTAAACAATTTAGCACTGTACTTAGCTAGACGACAATACAACGTTGTTGTAATAGGATGAAGAGAATGGAATTCATAAAACCTCGAATTAGATGCCTCCTTGGTTGAAGGTTGTTCGCCGGGGATGAAACCATAATAATCTGGAAAGTTTTCATGCGGAAATATAGATAAATCGTTGTATTCTGCAGAGGAAATAGGATCAAAACTCGACAGAGCTTTGGATTCATCCGTCCAAGCATAACCGGTGTCGCAATTATAATTACTGTTATCATCATTCGAGTTCATAGATTTCAGCAACTGCTCGCGGCACCGCTCGACCTGCGCGCGCACGCACCGGAGCTCTTCTTCCGCCTGCGAGACTCGATGGCTGAGATAATAAATGTATTTCACGCAGCCGTGAACCGGGAAGCGGTGGCGCATGTCGGACTCGAAAATGATTGATTTCATGGCATCAGCCTTCTTGTCTTCGCCGTCTATGTGCTTGAGCGTTTTGAGGATGTTGCTCACGCCGAAGAGACGGTGCGCGTTCTGGAATGTTTTTGGTTGGGTGGATGGGAAATACGGGGCCAAGACGCAGTCAGATGAACACTTCCTTCTTTGGTGTTTGCAGGCTGCACAGGCTTGGCTGGTGCCACCTTTTACAGTCATGATCTCTCCTGTTTCCCTGCATTTTCTTTACTTATAGTCTCTGTAAATATCATTTATAAAATCAGGGATAATAACCACTAACGGCCGATAGAAACCCATCTTGAATTCAAATTAAATTTTCCCAAGATACCAGATTCTGTACGCACAAAAATAAAAAAGGCCCAGCTATCATGTGGCTCTAAATGCTTGAGATGAATATGGAAAGGCAAGGCTAATACGCCTTTCCTTAGTTGATTAGATGGCGTCAAAGTTTCAAAGTTCTTTTTTTTGAAAACAGTTTCAAAGTTCTTAGTTGATTGCATGCGGTTGTTATGCCACGGACACGGAACATAAAATTCTAAAATTTTGAACATAAAATTCTAAATTTGTGAATATAGATCCGAATTCACCTTGCAAGGTGGATCCGGATCCATAGCATAATTTGCGGATTGCATGTTTTTAAGAGCCCCTCATGATCTTTATCATCTTCAATTCTTTGAAGCACATTTGGATCATAAAATATGTCAAAAATATAATAAATAACATTAATGTGAAATTATGAATAGACAGACATATTTCACTGTTTATTTTGGTTATTTATTTTTGAAAATACAATATATATATATATATATATATATATATATATATATATATATATATATATATAT
>NC_044918.1:603269-644390 GCF_003576645.1 Ipomoea triloba
TATATATATATATATATATATATATATATATATATATATATGCAGACGTGTGAGTATATTGCAACTGTTGGATGAGTTTAAATCAACAGCTAGATATGGTGGTGCATTTGAATATGTTTGGGAGTGTTTTGAGTCTAATGTCTGCACTATCAAGTATTCCTGTGTGCATCACATACCAGCCCTTAATGCATTACCTAATAAGAGTGTCAAACCTATTGATCACGGGATATATCAACTGGTTCAAGAAATTCATCAAAAGGTTCAATAGACTCGTTGATCTAATAGTACTACTCAACATCACAATTCATCTCTTTGCTATAGGAAAATGAAAAATGCTTAATTTCTATTAACTAGTATTTTCATTCACTCCTGATGCCTGACAAAATGGGAGGAAATTCATTTCCATCCATTTTGGATGGACAAAAAACTCCGATTTTTCGGAGGTGTGTTGTTAGGGTACTCTTATATCTTGTCCAGGTGCATGAAATTACATACATGTTGTTGCTTTAAATTTTAAAATGACAATAAAAACTAGAAATGTAGAACGATTTTAGCTCGATCTTTGATACCTCCTACATATATATTGAATACATGCATCTGCTCAGACGGCTCCCACCCCTCCCGTGATCAATTTCATGCATATTATTCTTGGGGGATTAATTTATTTGCAACATTGATCAGGTAACGATGATTTTATTATTTCTTCTTGCTAACAGGTTTTTTGAATAGAATATTATGTGCAGGTATGGATCCATTGGGAAACGCAAGAGTCGTTCGGCTGAAAGAACACAACAAAGGGAAGTATCTGGTCGCGAATAACGACGAGAAGACGTTGAAGCAGGGCCGCGATGGTTCCTCAGTAAACGCGCTTTGGACGGTGGAAGTGGTCGACGGGCAACGCTACCTGCGGCTGAGGAGCTGCCACGGGAAATACCTGACGGCGTCAAACATGCCGTTAATCCCCAGGGGGAGGTGCCAGAGGGTGGTGGCGAGTTTGCCGGACCGAAAGACCTCCTCCACGGAGTGGGAGGTGGAAGGGGAAGGGATCGTGCGCCTCAAGACTCGCTACGGCCAATTCCTCAAGCGGAACGGCGGGATCATGCCGTGGAGGAACTCGCTCGTGCACAACAACCGCGTCAGGAGATCCTCGCTCTGGGAAATCGAGGTGGTCGATGCTGAGGCCGCCGCCTTCGAGGAGGAGGCGGCGGCGGCGGCGGTTAGCCACCACCAACGTTCTGCCTCTGATTCCGCCATCGTCAAATCGCAAGCTTTCGCTGCCATTAAGTTCCCCAATCTGGCTGGTTTGAAGCTTAAACGTTCCGGACAAGATGAAGGATCGCGTGATGTGTGCTGAATTATTAGAGGTGTACGTTCATTCTAGTTTTAGGAGGTTTTTCGTTTTTCTTGTCCCCCAATTTTTTGTAATTGATTTTTTTTTTTGGGAGGTGTAATTGATTCTGATTTTATATGAATGAAACCTATAATTATTCACAAAACCGAAATAATATAATCCTGCTACTTGGTTTCCACATGATAATTAACCTATAATTATCCATGAAAGGGAAATAATCCTGCTACTAATTGTTATCCATGAAATTGAAATAATCCTGCTACTAATTGATATTTACATGATAATTAACCTATAATTATCCATGAAATTGAAATAATCTTTTTTAATAGTCTAAAATTTAGGAGTTAATTAATTAGTATCGATACTGATGGAGATTATTTCCCAATAGATGTGCATGAATGATGATCGGGGGCGAACGCATCACAGGAGAGACGCTCAGATCGACCGACCCCTTACAATCATCTTCTTGACCATATTAGCCGCCAAGCTCCTCTGGAGGGTAGCGTATGCAGGTGCTTAGATAATTACTGTGTCCCGGTCCAACCAGGTCGAGACCGACCTACCGACCTAACTCCAACAATAGAATATAGTACTCTTAGGAGTATTAGGGCACATGGTCAAGCCCGCTTGGACCTCGGCCTGAACTCCTGCATGGATTCCACGTGCCCTACATGCCGCAAGACCGGAACTTGTTCCCTTTCCCAGTTCCCCCCTATAAATACTGCATTTATTGCTGAGAGTGGGACTTTTTGAATATTCTTATACGCTAATTATATGCTCGGGAACTTCTGACATACTGTCGATCACTATTTCGAGCTTTTCATTTAAACCAGGTCCGGTCCAATCCAATACTTCGTACGTATTCGTAGTAAGTCCTGTATTTACTACATCAAATATATTTTCAATCTATTTTTTGCTTAGCTTCATGCATGGTAGCATTGGGGCTATGACCTTGTTAGGTTCACAACTAAAGTAGTCAAGGGTGGACCCGATTAGTTAAGAAAATTAAATAATAGTAAAAAGGGAGCAATCAAACACAATATAGAATCTTCTCCTCCTTTTAGAGCGTATTTGTATATTTATATATTGGATTGTCCCAATTTGATCGAGTTGAGCAGTCTAAACACTGGCCTCAATCATATCCTCTAGTTCATCAAGGTCAATAGAGTTAGTGGAATAGTGGGCCAAAGTTGGGCATGAAGTTCATTCAATCCAAATAAATAAATACGTAGTATATAACATGTATATGTGTCTTGTGTTATAAAACTGTGTACCTTACGAATTATGTATCTCGTCGTTTCGATCAAAGTTCCATAATATAAATTGTTGAGTTCATTGGCATTGCTTTTATTGTATTTTTGTCTCCCTTCTATCCAAAAAAAATAAAAATAAATCGGTAGTAAGGCAACGTGGATTAGAATAGCCGGTCCGACCGGTTTAACACAGTCGGATTTATCGGGTCTTGTTCTAGACTTCTAGCAAGCAGTTCAGTTCGTTACTCGACAAGAAAGCCCAAAATGAGCATCATGAGTTTCGCCTCTCCGCAGTACATTTATCGCGTCGGCTTTGCTTCTCAAACTTCATCAAATCTCTCGAGAATCTTCAGCTACGCATTCTTCGCCCGCCGTCGAAGAAGATTTAATGCAGTTTCGCTCTCTGTAACTCCAAAGGTAAGTATTAGCCGCGTGCGCATTGGGTTCCTTGTAATTCAGTTCCTGCTCAACTCACTATGTGTATTCACTAAGCAGTCAGATGAAGAGCTGCTGCTGGTGGTGGGTGGCGGAGCTGCCGGAATGTACGGCGCAATTAACGCCAAGACGGTTGCGCCGAATCTTAAAGTCGTTGTAATTGAGAAAGCGAAGCCCTTATCCAAGGTTAGCCTCTTCCTCTCTGCCTATTGTTGAAAAAAATAGCAAAAAAATGGTATTTTAAGTGGCTATGTCTACTACCGATTTGAGTTGGTTATAGTGTATTCTCTAAGTGAGTCGAAGAAATTGATATACTGTAAGCTAATAATGAGTGATTGTGGAAATGAGTCTCAAAATAGACCCATTAGAAATGGCCGTGGATTTGCACTAGTATATATACAATTTTATTTCAGAAAGAGCTTGAACTTGAATTACTTATGTCGAGAATTCAGAAGTTTGTGCTGTCCTTAACCAGGTGAAAATTTCTGGAGGAGGCCGCTGTAACGTGACAAATGGGCATTATGCTGATCATATGGTGAGTATGCTATAATATTGGATTTCATGAACTGATGGAACTTTGACAGTACCACATGCTTAAAATTTTCACAGTTCTTATTGATGGAAAAAAGGCTCACTTATCCTGAAAAGAGATTTCCTCAAAAAAAAAAAAAAAAAAAATCCTGAAAAGAGATGAATGGTGTCTTATTATGGTGTGGTGTGTATTCATATTGGAACAGCTGCTCAATTAGAAACATACGGGGATTCTTAGTGGGTGTTATTTAAAAATTTAGTACTGTGCCTTGTTTTATTGTACCACTTGGAAAACTTTGCAGCTTGGAAGAATATGCTGCCATTATTTTCTTTACAGAAACAGTATGCAGTTATGCTTGAGATTCTCTAACGTTAACTGTGTAGCTTTTGGCAGACAACTATCCAAGGGGCAACAAGGAACTGAGAGGCTCATTTTTCACTGTCCATGGTCCAATGGATACTATGTCTTGGTTCTCCAACAATGGAGTGGAGCTGAAAGTAATCTCAGAGCTACATTCACTTTGTTTTGTTTGTTTTTTCCCTCCTGCTTGATGTTAACAAGAAAAAATTGTAATTCTGCCCCAGATTGAGGAAGATGGAAGGGTATTTCCAGTAAGCAATAGTTCGTCTTCCATTATTGATTGCCTCATGTCTGAAGCAAAGAAGAGGGGAGGTATGTACACTATCATGCTAGGAGATTTAATGTCCTCGGTGCTGGGATTTTTTTTTGTTTTTTTTTTTTTTTCTGGTTTTGTTTTTTGTTTTGTGTTTTTGTTTTTTTTTTTTGGTTGGGAATGATGGGTGGGGTTCTTGAAAGTTTATGCTTTCATCCATTGATTTGTTAGTTCCTCAATCAGTCTCACTGCAGACTGGAAAAACTGTCACAAGTGTATCTCACATTACTGGTGGGAAGTTCACTGTCAAGCTAGAGAAACGTTCTATTGACCATGTTGAGTATGTGGAAGCAGACTATCTATTGATTGCTAGTGGTAGTAGTCAGCAGGTATTTTTATCTGATTGATAATGGTAATAGTGCATTGTTTAATAATTTGAGACATTGACTGAACCCCGCTAATTTTACTTGGCATGTATTTGTGCTGCTTCAGGGTTATGATCTTGCCACTCAACTTGGACATTCTATCGTAAAACCTGTTCCCAGCTTATTCACTTTCAAGATTGATGATTTGCAGTTAATAGAGTTATCTGGGGTAGTTGCATTCTTCATTTACAGTCTCTTATCACAAAGTTGCCTTGTACACTTTCTTTTTACTTTTTAGAACCACAACTTTTGGTATTTAACATCTGTTTTGATTGTCTTGATTCAACGCTCTGTTTCTTTTTGGTGTTTGCTAATGACAGGACCCCATGCCTCATTGCATATGTTATAGATGCTTGTGGTAATGATGTATTAAACGTAAAATCCTTATTCATATATATCTGACGTATCTCTTTCAGGTCACATTTCCTAAAGTGAAAGCAAAACTGAAGTTAGAAGCCCTTCAGAAGAATGTCCCACAGCTTACACAGGCATGCTTTTCTGACAAATTGTACGTTGAATTAACTTTTTGTGTACAGAACCATAACCTTGAGTTGTTAGGTTGGTCCCATGTTAGTGACACATTGGGGACTTAGTGGACCGGTGATTCTTCGGTTATCTGCTTGGGGAGCACGTTATCTTGCAAGTTCAGATTATAAGGGTACAATATAAGTTTTTATTTTTATTTATTTCCAGTATAACTGTCCCATTTATTCTATCTAGTCATACATGAATGCAGGAACACTGTTGGTGGATTTTGCTCCTGATCATCATATTGACGATTTGAAGTCTGTACTCATTAAGCACAAGAATCAGTTTGCGGTACTTCTGTTTTCAAACCATTTCAACTCCATGAAGTTTCTTGTTCCTCATTCTGTTTACCTGAAGGAGATTTTGAAACTATTTTTAACTTCATATTTCACAATCAAATCTATGTTTTATTTGATTCTTTTAATAACCTTTTAACCTTACATCTCTTTTCTTCCCATGCAGAGACAAAAGTTGCTCAACTCTTGTCCAATGGCGCTTGGCCTTGTCAAGAGATTTTGGAAGTATATATTAGACCGTGAGGTTGAATGATGATTCCAGTTGCAGAATCACTGTTTATGTTCTATGCATCAATATCTTCTTGATTGTACATGTCCACTATTTCTTTGCAGGGACTAGATGGAGATATCTTGTGGTCTTCCATTTCCAACAATTTGTTGATGTCCATTGTGTTTACTTTAAAGCATTGTTCCTTTACTGTGAAGGGAAAGGTAAGCCGTTCTAGTTTTCTTGCTTTTACGTATTCAGTGGGTTGGTAACATAAAGAATATTTGTGTTTTCATAATACTTGAAGGGACAATTTAAGGATGAATTTGTCACCGCTGGAGGAGTTCCATTGTCGGAGGTGCTCTCTTTTTATTTTGCCACTACTTCAATGGGGATGCATCATATAATCTATATATCATTTATATCAATTGCTCTCTTGAAACCTTGTGAGCTGATATGCATTTTGATTACTGAGTTCAACTTTTCTACCTTATGCCTTTCAAGCAGATTTACTTGAATACAATGCAGAGCAGGATCCATCCATGTCTATATTTTGCTGGAGAGGTTCACTATCCTGCTTATGAATTGCTTTCTTTTGCTATGTATGATCTTATGTTTTGATACCTGATGATTTCTGTAGGTACTAAATGTTGATGGTATAACTGGAGGGTTTAATTTTCAGGTAATTGGGAGTGTGTTCTGGCAACTAGGTAGAATAATATACTGATCTCCCACCATTGACAGATGTAGCTTGACATTTATTTATGCAGTTAATAAATTGAATTTGTATACGGCTTGGAAGGAGCAATAATTTAGCAGCTTCCTTTGTTATGTCTTATGAATTTGGTCATCTTCTTTGTTTTTCCCATTTTCTTTGAGAGGGAGAGGGTGGGCTATAACAAACTTATTTTTGTTCTTCGCTTCTCTGTTCCTCGCGTTCTAATTGTCTAAATTCCCAACTGGTGCAGAATGCTTGGTCAGGTGGATATATTGCAGGAACAAGCATTGGCAACCAATCTATAGCCAATATAGAAGGAAAATATGTTTGTGAAAGCATGCTTGGTGACAAGAGTTAAGGACAATATTGCCTTAATCTCATATGATACGAGTTAAACTCTCATATGATTCTTCAGTGCACCTGTAAGGTGTGGTCCTGTGAGCAAAGGTTTTGTTTCTGTTCTCTTTGTTGTAAGTGGGATTTGTTGCATTTTCTTTGACATTGACTTTGTATGTTTTGTTATGTCTTATTATGTGCTCTGATTAAGTAAGTTGCATGACCAATCAGATGAAGGGCGTTGCTGACCTTGCTTTGTGGCAATCCCTGTCGACGATCAATAAGTAATCAGTATAGCATAATGAAGACTTTATGTCAATTAACAGGAAATCGGATTACATTTTATATTCTTCTCAGTTCTCACTTTATGTGTCATACCCATTTCCCATTGGCTGTGTACGAGTAATGAATTACTAAAGCAACACTATTAACTTAAGAACAAGTTGGATTTGTATAGTGATGTTTGCAAATAGGACTACTTATCTTGTAGGGTGCACAAAGTGCTAAGTACAGCCAATGTAAAGCTGAGATCTCATGCGTGGCACATGAACTTGTAAAGTATTAAACAATAATATATATCTTACATAAACTTGACTTTTCTAAGATTTAAATGCCAGCTATTTAGTACAGTCCTTGACGTGAAACGCGCGCCAAGCAACAATTAGAACATTGAATCATTGTTACCATTCTAGCTGGGTTGGAAGGCTACTTACCTACCGTAGTTTGAAGTCAAAAAGTGTGGCTTCAAGCCTTCAACTCGGATCTAGCTTGTAGAAGATGGTCAACTTTTCAAAATAACAAGACGCCAGGTCTCCATTTGAATGGTAAACCCAGTTTGACCGAATAGTAATTCCTCCAATGGAGTAGTACAAGGCCCGTGTAGGAGAAAATCTCTATGTTATACAATTGGTGCAAATCTCATTCTTTTTTCAATGCGGAACAAATACTATTTTTAAGCTTTTCCACGTTCATTTTTAAAAAAAAAACTAAAATGGATTTACTTTGAGAATTAATTTCTCATTAGTCATTACCCATTATCCGTTTTAAACGTACAATTTATCGATCTCTTATAGTCTCATTACGAATAATCAAAAATCACTTTGACCCGACCAAAATCGAAAGTGAATCCACATATATTTGTAAGGCAAAATAATCACTTACAATGTCATTTTTGCTAATTTTTTCAACATTTTGTAATCTACCAATTTCCACTTCATTTGCGTTTTTTAACTCTAACTATTTGATTGCTGGGACGGTTTTTGTAATACAAACGTAATAAATGAGATAATTACTATAAATTTGAGTAAGACAAAGAGTACCCAATATAGGCTTATTAGTTTGTTAATTAGTTATAACATATTGTACCTTATTTATTGTATTGACAAATATAAAACAAAAAGAGATATGAGGATAATGGTTCGTTAAATTAGTATATCCTGGACATCTGTGAATCTGTGATTTAATAAACAAACATGTGCACTGACGCATGATGACAAGACTAGCACTCACCTTGTCCACCTTTGCACCAGCTTTATGCTAATTGGTGCCCTTAACAAAGCTTCAATCATAATATTGGGCACGGACAGAGACCCCATCACTACTTGGGTGAAAGACTGAAATGGGAACGACAGGCCTTCTATTGACAAATTAAGGAACTCGAAGGAATACGGACTAAACTGGGAAAAACTCTTTTGGGAAATGCATTTGGTGGCAGAAACGCATTTCCCAAATGCGTTCTATTTTTATTTTCTTTTTTTTTTTAAATACGGGATTTGAAAGCATTTCCCAAACGCGTGTATGGTATAAGATACACTAAACGCATTTGACAAATGCGTTCCTTGTATTTTTTTGGTGGCCGGAGTACAGCCGATACGAGGAACGCATTTCGCACGTGCGTTGGTTTGTATACGAGGAACGCATTTGTCAAATGCGTTTAGTGTATCTTATACCATACACGCGTTTGGGAAATGCTTTTAAATCCCGTATTTAAAAAAAGAAAATAAAAATGGAACGCATTTGGAAAATGCGTTTCTGCCACCAAACGCATTTCCCAAAAGAGTTTTTCCCAGTTTAGTCCGTATTCCTTCGAGTTCCCTAATTTGTCAATAGAGGGCCTGTCGTTCCCATTTCAGTCTTTCACCCTCACTACTTTCTGGAGCCTAAAGTTTACAACTGGGCAGTGTACAAACAAAATTTCCCCCACCCTTTCCAAACCCCAATTATCTTATAATACAGTGGTCAATTATTTGACCAACTCAACTAAAACGTTTTTTAAAAGACAAAAATATCAAGTTAAGCTGAAGCTAGTGACTAAATATATAAGGTATGCATGATATGTAAGTTATTAATACAGAGTTCGTGTAAACTTATCTATAATCATCATTATTCATTAGTCGTAAGATGATATAACTTACCTCTATATTCTCTCTTCCTCCTCGAATATTGATACCTGTCAATTATTTGTAATAAATGGCTTTCACTATCTATATTTAATACTTCATTTATTTATTTCCTAACTTTTTATGATGTCTAGCTACAACAATTTTCTGAGTTGGATCAACTCCTTTTTATCCCTTTTATAGGATAGAACCTGAATCGTGTACCTTTTTCGTATTAAAATGCATATTCCAGAATCCAAAATTCTATCCTCAACCACAAATGGCCCGCAAACAATAGCCAGCATCCCCTCCCTGTGTGCGTTGCAAATAACAGCTAACATCCCGCCCACGACCTTTCCCCAGTCTTCTTTTATTATTATTTTTTCTTTTCCTGCTTGCTCCTGTTTCTCGTGACGACGTGACTCACTCCAGACTTCCGTCTCGGGAAAGAGCTTTGGAGTTTGGAGTTTGGAGACTTGCGGAAAACGTCGGCGTCTTGGGTTATAATTTTTTTTTTTTTTTTTTTTAAGTTTCTTATTTATCCCTTAATCCTTGCATAGTATGCGCGGTATTGGTGCATCTCAGTATCTCTGGTTAACGATTTCTAGTCTTATTTCGTTACTCTTTCCAGCGTGTTTTCTTTCCGTTTTCTTTTTGTCTTTCTCATTTTAGCGCGCACACACATACACACATATCTATATTTATACACACGCGCTTTGCATAAGCTCACCTGTTTCTGTGTTTTTGAGCAGTTGAGCGGAGCGGAAAGGAGGGAGAAAGTTAAAGCCGTTTCAACTCATTCCGATATACGTATAGGCGTGTGTAGATATAGATATAAATAGATATTCATAGGTTTAGATATCCAGAGAGAGAGAGAGAGAGAGAGAGGGAGAAATGGAGGCGGAGGATAATGTGGGAAAGAAGATAACGATTGGAGTATGTGTAATGGAAAAGAAGGTGAAATGCGGCTCCGAGGTTCTGTACTTTTTGTTCTCAATTCGTATTAACGAACTCTTTTGCAGAGCATGCACCAAGATTGTACTTCATTCTATTCTGATTTCGTCGCGTATCGGTCGGTAACTGAGTCGGTGATGCTCCTTTTTTTTTTTTGAACTGATTTCAGGTGTTTTCCGCGCCTATGGGGGAGATTCTGGACAGATTACAGTCATTCGGCGAATTTGAGGTGTTCATTCTCCATCCACGACTTTTCCGAGCTTACTCGTTTCGATAAAGCAGACGTGAAATTAGTTGCTCTTGCGAGATTTTAGTAAAAATAGTACACGGAATAGTGTCGTAGTCAACTTTTGTTTTCTTATTTATTTTAGATTTCAGATATAGAGTAGATTGGCGGTGTTTTTAAAGCTATACTATATTACTTTTGCAATGCTTGTAGGTTGTACATTTTGGTGACAAGGTTATCCTTGAGGATCCGATTGAAAGGTATGGTTTACTTACCGATCTAATATAGCTTTGATTGATTCTTAGTATGCTGTTGCTGGATGTTTACTTTTGCATGTGGATCGTCTTCTACTTGTGCAGTTGTGCTAAGTTCAATACCTTTCTATCAGGATTGTTGTATTCCTAAATCGGTCATTGCTACTATATTCACTTATGCAGCATAACCGGCTTCAAACATTAATGCATTATTGCTAACCTGGTAAATTGTTTTTCATTGCAGCTGGCCAATATGCGATTGCTTGATTGCTTTCTATTCTTCTGGGTATCCTTTGAAGAAGGCTGAGGCATATGCTAAATGGAGAAAGTATAAGTTCTTTTGCACTGCTTTATTTTACTGCTCTGTTGTATTTGGATGTGTAGGCACTTGTGTAATTGTGTTGCTGCCCTATTGTACTTTGATAAATGGAATATGCTTATATGATGCATGTAGATGAGAGAGGTATACCAGTTGGTATGATTAAATTATATATTCTCATTCTCAAATCAAAGAAGAAATCAAATAAAAGAGTTGGAAAATAAGAACTTCATTTTGTTGAAGATAAGACTATAGAAGTGAAACT
This sequence comes from Ipomoea triloba, assembly GCF_003576645.1. Classification (NCBI taxonomy): domain Eukaryota; kingdom Viridiplantae; phylum Streptophyta; class Magnoliopsida; order Solanales; family Convolvulaceae; genus Ipomoea; species Ipomoea triloba. The sequence goes on from NC_044918.1 coordinate 614,361, forward strand.
GTTACTTCACAAGAGTTTGATATTTAAGCTATTAAGCCAACATGTAACCATTAGATGTAACTTAGGGTATTATTATATTTAAATCTTTTTCCTGTTTCCTCTGATGTTCATAGGATATAGACCCATGTGCTTTGTACTATGCATTCTAAAACAACTAGATTTAGGTGATAAAATATCACTTAGGTGCAGTTAAGCTCATATTTCTATTCACAATCTTAATATGTAGGTATGTTTTTGCATTTTGATTTTTGAAAGCATGTTTGCTTATATTACTGTATTGACTCATTAATTCAGGCCTTTCCTTGTAAATGAGCTGGAGCCACAACACCTTCTACATGATAGGAGGAAAGTCTATGAGGTGCATACAGGATTACTTTCTTTTCTATTTAGACTATCTGAAAACTTAAGAATCAAATGAGGAAGTTTTTGATGTCTTTTGGCTTCTCCTAAACCTTTTTCTTTATGGTGGCTGTTTATGTCTTCATTTTAGTTAGGACTCCTGCAAGTCCACCCTTTTGTTCCCCTGCACCTTCTAGGGATTTGTGTACTTGTTTGGGGGATGGGATTAGGTTCGTCTAAGTTAGCTTCAAACTAATAAAAAATGTTTTTCTTTTGCCTTTTCATTTCCAGGATAAATAGCTGTAAACATGGATAAACTTTAGAGAATAGGTCCCCTCCCCCTGAAGGTTGTTTCATGCTTCCTCTTCCTTTAACATCTTTTGTGGTATTTCAGCGGCTTGAGATGTTTGGAATTCCTGTTCCAAGATATGCTTGTGTTAATAGAGAAGTCCCCTATCAAGAGCTGGATTATTTTGTTGAGGAGGAAGACTTTGTTGAAGTTCATGGGAATCGCTTCTGGAAACCTTTTGTGGAGAAACCTGTTGATGGTAATTTCCATTTATATTTCTGGATTACTGAAGACAAATTGTTTTTCACAGCGCTTGTTATTTGAAATTTAAAGGTTGCTACTGTTGTGGCGTAGCATCATTGGTCAACTTTTTTTTTTTTTTTTTTCTCTTTGGATAATTAATGACTTCAAAAATAAAAAGAGGACACTAAGCTGGTGCTTACAAATGAATGAATGAATGATTGACAGAAAGCAAGCTTCTCTTAGAGCTCACTTGTTGAGTATTAGACTATTAGAGTATTAGGTGCTTACAAATGATTTACAGAAAATGTTCATTTTAAGTGAACTAGTTGTTCATATTGTGTGCATTGATAGTTCATTTTCGAATTTTTTCACTTTGGATGTACTAAATGTTCATATTCAATGTTGTTCAAATTAGATAAAAATTGAGTATTCACAAGTTGTACGACATGGTGCACCATAATTTGATATAATTTCCTTTCTTATATACTTTAAAAGTACTCCTCAAGTCAAAGCCATATAATGTTGAGTTTCATTCCATGTGTGATCTTCTTGTCATAGCTTTTCTTCAACATGCATACTCAAATTCTTTTTGTTTTTGGGCAGGTGATGACCATAGCATAATGATATACTACCCCAGTTCAGCAGGGGGAGGAATGAAGGAATTGTTCCGGAAGGTGAGAACATAGTGCATTACCATATGCAATTAAGACACAGTGTTCTTGATGGGTTCATGTATCACTTCTAATGTGCTAACGTATTATTAGATGTTTATTAACAAGGCATTGTATTAGGCTGGAGCTCAAACTTCGAAAGTCTGTTTTTACCAGCCAACAAAGTTTTAGGCTTGTACTTTCCATTACATTGGATTCTATTCCTTGGATAAATATATAATGTTAGCTACCAGTTCAAATGACTAGATGAGCTCTGTTTATGAAGTATTGCAATTGGCCAACTTAGATGAATGTTGGTGTGAGATGTGAAGTATTTATTTGGGCACTGAGAATATGGATGTTAAAACTTTTAATATAGGGATTGGTTCAGAGTTTGATTTGTCACTTTGTCTTTACGCTTACCATCTTTTACCTAAGGGATTTTATTTGAGCCTAGGCCTTAATTTGACTAACAGTATTATCAATGATTGGGTAGTGAGTGTCTACAGTCATTTTCATGTGTTTGGACTACATCTCTTTCAGGTTGGAAATCGCTCTAGTGAGTTTCATCCTGAGGTTAGAAGAGTCAGGCGTGAAGGGTCCTACATATATGAGGAATTCATGCCAACAGGGGGAACAGATGTGAAGGTGCTAAATTTATTTCTGTATCTACTAGACCAGTGAGCTTTATAAAGTTCTATACTAGAAAAATCATGCTACATTCATGTATAGGAGCTACCTGTTTTCTATTGAATGGCATTGAAATTTTGAAAATTCATGCCATTGCAAGAGACTAAACTTTCTAAAATTATATTCTCTATACTAATAGAGTTTATTTATTTTTGGTTCACTTTTCCATATGTACTGTTGCCTAATACAGACATTTTAAGCAGGCTGTCCTTTCCATTTGTATATACTCTCCTCCATTCCTTGCATAGAATTATCATGTTTTAGTGTGTCATTTTATGTAGGTATACACTGTTGGCCCTGATTATGCACATGCAGAAGCAAGAAAGTCTCCTGTTGTTGATGGTGTTGTGATGAGAAATCCTGATGGAAAAGAGGTGATTGTTTTCTTTGCAGTAGCCATTTTTTAATGGCGAAGAACCAGTTGCTATATACTAGTATGTTGCCTTCATTTGACTTGTTGCAGAAGTCTTTAGTAGTTCACATGCATCCATGAAACAGCAATGGGGTGATGGACAGACAGACTACTGGCTTTTAGTTGGGAAGTATCTGAGAGGTATTGGTTTGTTTGCAGGTCAGATATCCTGTTCTACTTACCCCCACAGAGAAGCAGATGGCCAGAGAAGTTTGCATTGCCTTCAGGCAATCCGTAAGTCACTTGTATACTTGCAAACTGTTGAGATCTTCACTTTTTGTGAATTAATTCTTATTGACTTTTAGGAGGTGTACTGTATTAATCAAATTCTTAGTAAATTTTGATCACCTCCAACTGAATGTGCTGAGAAACAGAAGCCGATATTTATTTGATAAATGATAAATTCATATGTTTTTTTTAAATAAACCCTCCCACGAGAGGAAAATTTTATCCTGGTTTTACAGGAAATAGTTTGATCAACTTTTCGTTAGCTGTGATGTCTTATTCTTTAGGGATAATTTCCTTTTTTTTTTTTTGGTTTGTCTCATTAAATTAGGAAAGACATATGCGCATATATGGAAAAGTTTTCCAAAATGTGCATGTTTTGAAACCTGGACAAAAATGTGTAAAGTGTCTTTGTTAAATGTGTTTATTGGATAGACACATTTACCTTATGCGTTTAAATAATTTTTTAAAATTCACGAAAATTAATTTTGTGGAATTTTTAAGAAATTAAATTTATAATAAATGCATTATGTTTATGTGTGTATACCAATTTTTTCCCATGAAAAATAAGAGAAATACACCGTATACCACATTTTTAAAAAATAAAATGCATAAACAAAACGAGTTTATGCTGTTTTATTCCCGCCCAAAGCTACTAACTTAGTTTTGTTTATTTTTAGGAACGAAATGCGTTTTATATAAAAGAAACATAACAAGCGAATTATTAGGGAACAAAAGGAAACAAAATCAACCTTCATAAGTCTACTATTCATTCCAGCAAACTTGTTCAAAATTCAGTTGCCATGTAGATGATTTTGCTTTTAAGGTAATTTTTTGAATTTATGTATTTTTTGTTCTTGTTTTTCTTATTTAAATGATTTTTTTTCAGGTTTGTGGCTTTGATCTATTGCGTTGCGAGGGGCGTTCCTATGTTTGTGATGTGAATGGGTGGAGTTTTGTGAAGAATTCCTACAAGTAATTCTTTAGCAAGATTTCTTCTCACACACTCTCTCTCTCACTCTCTTTTAATACTTTGTATACCCCTAGAGTCCTAGACCTCCCTTTGTGTCATTAGAAAAAACAAGCTGTTTAGTCCCTAGTTTGGATCAAATTTCTTTAATCTGCCAGAATTTTCACTATATATGTGGTGGATATAAAAAGGATTTGGACACCTGGTAATCTGGTTTTCACTTGGCCATTCTTGATTCAGCAAACTCATGCAATAAAGTGGAAGACGTGTTGATAGCAATGGAATTCTTGTATGCTTGTTGTGTTTGTTCAAATATTGCATGGTTAATGCTTGTGCTCTCTACTATCTACTCCTTCTGAATTTTGTTTGTTTAATTGGTATTTATTTGTTTGGAAATCTTTAAGGAATTACTGCTGACTGCAGATACTATGATGATGCTGCTTGCGTGTTGAGGAAGCTGTTTCTAGATGCCAAAGCCCCACATCTTTCCTCAACTATTCCTCCAACTTTACCATGGAAGGTCAATGAACCAGTTCAGCCTTCTGAGGTCCTAACACGCCAAGGAAGTGGGCTCATTGGCACGTTTGGGCAATGTGAAGAGCTACGCTGTGTAATTGCTGTAATTAGACAGTAAGAAGACATATTTTACTGTTTCTTAGTTTGCTATTCCTAGGAAAGAGTTGTTTGTTAGCTTACATAGTACATACTGTTCTGAATTGGTCCAGTGGCGATAGAACTCCGAAACAGAAAGTAAAGTTGAAAGTTACTGAGGAAAAGCTGTTGAATTTGATGTTAAAATACAATGGGGGAAGACCAAGATCTGAGGTCTTTTTCTGCTCTTCATTTTTCTACTTATTTTGTTTGTTCATTCTCAATGTTGTCCAAGCATGATTTTTATTCTTTTGCAGACAAAACTTAAAAGTGCTGTTCAATTGCAAGATCTCTTGGATGCAACAAGAGCTTTGGTACCACGAACTAGGTAAACTCTTGCTATAATTTCTCTTATATATCTATATTCACTAATTGTTTTTATTAATATACATTGTCTATGGTGATACTGTTCATGGAGAGAGAATCCAAAGCTGAAAAATATTTTTCTTAACAAAATTGATCTCCTAGATCAATCTGAACTGATTACATATTCTTGTTCTATAGACCTGGTCGAGAAAGTGATAGTGAAGCAGAAGACCTTGAACATGCTGAAAAGCTTCGTCAAGTTAAAGCAGTTCTTGAGGAGGTCTATATGATAACCTGTTTTACAGTCTATAATGATCTTGAGCGCTTTCTTGAATGCATGAATTACATTGTGTCTGCAGCTAATGTGGCAAATCTTAGTGTTATTTCTTGCTTCTTTCCAAAACCTTAGTTCATTGTTAATAGTTGAGAATTTGTTTCCAGGGAGGACATTTTTCTGGTATTTATAGAAAAGTTCAACTGAAACCACTCAAGTGGGTTAAAGTTGCAAAACCTAATGGTGAAGGTGAAGAAGAAAGACCTGTTGAAGCTCTTATGGTTCTCAAATATGGCGGTGTTCTCACTCATGCTGGTAGAAAGCAGGTGCTTGATTAAGTTCAAAATCATTTGATACAGTTTTTGCTTGTGGTCATGATTGATTTTTACATTGGCTATAACTTCTCTGTTTGTTAAGGTGGGCATATACTTGCTAACCCTTCCACTATGTGTTTCTCAAATTCTTTTGCAGGCCGAAGAGCTCGGCAGATATTTTAGGAATAATGTGTATCCAGGTTACAATTTGACCTAATTCTCTCTTCTTACCAGAGAATGATGCCATGTTTAACAACTGAAAATGTCATTATTCCATATTTAACTCGTTTAACAATATACTCTCGCTTTTTATTTATTTATTTTTTCATTTAAAATATAGCTTCAATATCCAGAGAAATACCTGCTCCCTTTTATTGTTTATTTTTCTCTGTTTGATTTCCATTGATGTGTTTTCTTGGTGAAACTTCTGCAATCCATTACTTTTGTTTTGAAATTCAGGTGAAGGTACGGGCCTTCTTCGTCTCCATAGTACATATCGCCATGATCTTAAAATATACAGTTCAGATGAAGGTCGAGTACAGGTGCACTTTATATCTCTGGATGATTGCCAACCTCTAAGTTCTTTCCTGCCTGACCTTGAATTTTGATGCATTTGGATTTGGTTGGCACTTCTTATTTCCCTGCTCCCTTACATGTCTTTTGATTGTTCTAATAACATTTACTTTCTTGTCTTCAATTATGAATGTTGCCTTCTACATGGTCTGTCATAGATGTCAGCGGCTGCATTTGCTAAAGGTCTTCTGGACTTGGAAGGACAATTAACACCTATACTGGTATGTTTTTTTTTTTTTTTGGTTTTTTAAATCAAAACCCAAACATTTTATTAAGCATCAAAGCAAATACAAAGAAAGAGACTGGACCAAACCAAAGTCTTAATAAACGGGAACAAACCCGCTATATAACCATCAAAACCTGTACCTAAACTCGAAGTGACCATGCCTCCTGTCCCGGTCACCACGTGCCCGCGCCCCCTACCGCGCTCAAACTGCTCAACATAGCCCTCATCATCAAAATCTTCATCATAGTCTGAAAATCCAAAGGTCGGGTCATAATCCGAGTCCGAACTCGGGTCTGCTAAAATGTAGCTCCGAGGTGATCCTCGGACTGAGTAAGCCCTCCAAGTCCCTCGACCCTAGTAGACTAGTTGCAGTAGACCTCAACAATGCCAACTGACCCGGTGTCCTCATATCCAAGGTATGACAAAATTCCCATGTCTTATTCGACGGAATAGACACGGTATCCATATTATCCACACAAGTGAAATGCCTTAGCATTAGGATTTAAAGCCTTAGACTCAATCCTACTAGCTTGGCCCAATTTATTTATCCTAGGCCCACTAGGAATCAAGCTTGATCTGAATGGTGTTTCTTTTGTACTTTGTGTTTGTTTATATCTGTGTGTAAATGAGACTATTCATTTTTTGCCCGTGTTTCCCTTTATAAAGGTGTCCCTGGTTAGCAAGGATTCTTCTATGTTGGATGGACTTGACAATGCTAGTATTGAGATGGAAGAAGCAAAGGTTTCTCTTACCTTGGCACTTGTGCTATTCATATTTTCTTAAAAAAAGTTAAAATTGTATGTATATATTCACATTTGACTTAAACTCCATTTAGTGCAAGTTACTGTCAATTCACAATATGGTTAAAGAAAAGTAGTTGGCAAATAGAAAATATGCATTTGATATAATGAATTGAGTGCCACGTAGTATGCATTATACTATTATAGTCAATCAATTCTAGGCTCACAATGGACATTCTTGAAATTTCACAGAATGCTCTATAGAGGTAAGCTAGTTCTTGATTGATGATATTCATATTATTCTAATATAGTAATATGTATTGATAATAATGATTAAGCTGCCATAATTGCATGGCCTGGAAATATCTCCTGCTCTGTATTGAGTGTTATGAGATGCAGAAGCTCCATACAGTTCATAATTCATATCAGCTCATGTATGACACATAATATATAGATAAAAATAAGTTTCATTTCCGGATCTCATTGACTCTGGAATTGCAGTATTTTGCTTCTATAATTTTAAATTGAATTTTCCTTTGTTCCCCTCTCAGGCGAGATTGAATCAGATAGTAACTTCTGGATCAAGGACCACTCACAATAATGGATCATCAGTGCAACCTTGGATGGTTGATGGGGCCGGAGTCCCTTCAAATGCACATGAACTTTTGCATGAATTGGTAAAAGTCTAGATATGAATCTAATTTAATCAATTTTCTGGCTGAAATGAGAACTCATTGTTCTAGAATCTTGATGGTGGTCTTGCCAATCTTTCATGCAATCTATATGATCTGATTGTACCCCTAATTCTGCTTTCTTTACCTGACCATTGAACTGATTTTTTTTTTCTGGAATTTTCTGATATTTTCAAAGTACATATAACCAGTATTTCAATTTTGATTTTAAATCTTTGTTTTGTTTTGTTTTTGTTTTTGTTTTTTGTTTCTTTTTTTTTTTTTTTGGGNTTTTTTTTTTTTTTTTTTTTTTTTTTTTTTTTTTTTTTTTTTTTTTTTTTTTTTGGGTGTGTTTTGGTTTGTTTTGTGTGTTTGTTTGTTTTTGGTCTCCTTTACTCCTCCCCCTCATACTTTGTTAGTTAATATTCTAATCTTTGTTTTGAACATATATTCTGTGACCAGGTGAAATTGACTAAGAAAGTGACAGAACAAGTGCAGCTTCTTGCTAAGGATGAAGATGAAGAACTTGCTGAAACAAGCTCTTATGATGTGATTCCACCATATGATCAAGCGAAGGCACTTGGTAAAACGAATATAGATGTTGATCGGATTGCTGCTGGTTTACCTTGTGGTAGTGAGGGGTTCCTTCTCATGTATGCAAGATGGAGGAAACTTGAAAGAGACTTATATAATGCACGCAAGGAGTAAGTCTTACTTTACCTGACTATTGTGGTTTGTTCAGGCTTTTAAGATTCTACTTAATTCATGAAGTTTTTTCGCATCCACTTTCACTGCTGACTGCCCAAGGCTTGACATTGCATAATGTGCAATTGGTTGAGATGTTGATTTCAAAGATCAGTTGTGTTGGCAGTGGACAGCATTATTGAGATTTTTCCCTAATGCTGTGTATTTCAATTACAGACGCTTTGATATTACCCAAATTCCAGATGTTTATGACTCCTCCAAGTAAGTTATCTAGCACCAGTTTAGTCTCTTTCTTCATGTGGAACAAGTATTCTGCATATACACCAAGGTTGCTTTACCTTACTTTTAGAGGGTACTAATGATATGCATGGCATCTATGACTTTGGAGGTGATTTTTATATGCATCTCATTCTCTCATTTCCCCTTTTTCTTTTGCCTGGCTGCTCTACCTTGCCACCTTGGGTGTGCAAATCATTTGCACTGCTCAAATAGACATGCATTTGAAGAGTGTATCCAACCCTTCCGGATTTAGATGTGAATTTCTGAATCTTGCTACCTTATGCAATTATTTCAAAGAGAATTTTTCTTCTTAAAAAAGTTTCCCATCATTGATCAGTGACAAAACTTTCAAGACTTCTCTTTCATTTCTCTGTCAAAGACATTTAGATACCTTTTATTGAAGATGCTGGAATTCCTACATTATGACTGTGTTTGCTTCTAAGTCTTAATGTGTCCTCTGTTTTTTTTTTTTTAATTTTTTTTTTTAACAGGTATGATCTTTTGCATAATTCACATCTAAATCTGGAAGGGTTGGATGAACTCTTCAATGTTGCACAGGTACAAATATAATCAATATCTGACATGAGTTACTTCTTATGTAAATGAAAGAGAGATAAAAGTGATAGCTGACACATGCTCAAAGCATTTTTCTCTACAAATTTCTTTCTATCAATCTAACTACAAATTATGGCAAACCAATGTTTAACAGTTTATATAGGCTATGCTTCCTGTCTCCAGATTCTGTGCATTTCTATATGTGAGGACCAGCAGTGTCGTCAGAACAGTTGTTGTGGTTCTGTATGATTTTATGATTCTACTTCTTGTTTTTCAGTTACTTGCAGATGGGGTTATTCCTAATGAGTATGGAATTAATCCAAAGCAGAAGCTAAAAATTGGATCAAAGGTAAAGATTGTCCTATGCCTGTTAAAATTAATTGTTCTTTTTGCATACCAACCCCTGCATAACATACACTTTTCTATGTATGGAATGTTAGATTGCTCGTCGCTTGTTGGGTAAAATTTTGATTGATTTGAGGAATACAACTGAAGAGGCTGCCAGTGTTGCTGAGTTGAAGAATAATCAAGACCAGCAGTCAACAGTTAGCAAGAATGGGAAAGAAGAGACAGAGCATCATCTCAAGCCTCATGCAAGGTCAAAGGAAGAGACAGAGTATCATCTCAAGCCTCATGCAAGGACTGAAGAACCTAGAAGAACAAGCTTCACTAGTGAAAAATCAATGGATCAGGATGATGATGATGACAAGGAGACCAAGTACCGTTTGGATCCAAAGTATGAAAAAATCCTATGGTTACCTTCTGTTGGCTAAGCAATCTGGAAAGATTTATCTTTTCTGATAAGGAAAGCGAAGATGGAATACCTTTATTATACATAATTTCTTAAATTTTCTTTCTTTCAGATATGCAAATGTGAAGACTCCAGAACGGCATGTCCGGACACGGCTATACTTTACATCAGTGAGTACTTTATTTAGGCCTATTGTTTTGAATGTTTTGATCAACCAACTGTAACTACACAACTACTAAAGTACTGATGCTCTTTTTTACAACCTCTCCTTTATTCTCCTCTTTCCCTCAAAGGTTTGAAATTGATTGTTCTTGATATTTGTCAATGAGAAAGTCCCAATTATTTTTGTTCCTGATTGTACCCATCTCTACAATTCATTTCTCAATTAATTTTCTCATGGCAGGAATCACATATTCATTCCTTGATGAATGTTCTGCGTTATTGTAACCTGGATGAATCTCTTCAAGGAGAGGAGAGCCTAGTTTGTGATAATGCTTTAGAACGCTTATTTAGAACAAAGGAGCTTGACTACATGAGTTACATTGTATTGAGAATGTTTGAAAACACAGAGGTTGGTATTCCATAAATCATTTTTATTGGATTATGATTTTCGAGAGATTGACATTGTCTCATATTTAGCTCATTTCTTGGGTTCTGATTGGTCAGGGAAGGGGTTAATATCTTTTGTGATTCTGCTTATTATCTGAATTTGTATACAGGTGAATTTAGAAGACCCTAAAAGGTTTCGCATAGAAATGACTTTCAGCCGTGGTGCAGATTTATCACCTTTGGAGGTAATTAGTTTGCATTTTGGAGATTTCATTCAAATATTTCCATAAGAAGCAATTGACCTACTTGATTATGCCTAACCATGTAATCTTTGTTGTGCAATGTATATAGCCAAAAGATGAAAGATGCTTTCTTATGAATTTGCAGAATCAAGATCCGGAGGCTACTTCATGGCATCAAGAGCACACATTGCCTATAATGGGTCCTGAAAGGCTTCAAGAATTAGGATCATATCTGACATTGGAAAAGGTTGAAAAGATGATTCGTCCTTTTGCCATGCCTGCTGAAGATTTTCCACCACCATCAGTCCCTCAAGGATTTACAGGCTACTTCTCAAAAAGTGCAGCAGTGCTAGAGCGTTTGGTAAACCTTTGGCCTTTTCACAAGAATGGGAGCACCAACGGGAAATAGTTCACATTTTTAGTTTTCCTTGCCAGGGTGAAGCTCAAGGCCATTTTCTGCACACATGGATGATAACTCTCATTCTTCGCTCATCATTTGTTCATATATAGAACATTGACAAGGGTGCGTTTATTTTGTATTGTTTCTTCCACCCACTTTGTCTGTCAAAGACTGTCGTTGACTTGTACTAATGCTAATCACATATGTAAAAGCACTACCTCCTACCCATTCGTTGGTGGTCATGGTTCATGAATGATGAATGAACAGGAAATTACTTGGCCGAATGCAATTGGTGATGCATGGATTTTGTGATGGCTTGATGATCGACTACTTTGACCTTTTGGTTTACTAATTCAGTTCTTAAAGACCGAGTAGAGTTCACAAATCACACTAGCAGCTAGTACTATCAAAGTGAACCGAAGCCCGTGGGTTGGCCTGGCCTGCACCCGCCCCACTGTAGGGCGGGTTAGGGCTACAAAAAACATGGTCCGCAAAGAAGTAGGCCTAACGAGCCTAGCCCGTTAATGCCCGCGACCCGCGCGGGCTGTGGGTTGGCTCATGACCCGCAATAATTATGTATATATATATATATATGAGTAAATACCCAAAATGGTCCCTCGACTATAGCATAATTCACAAATTGGTCCTCGACTTATGATTTTAACCAATAACATCCATGACTTTGCAAATTTTACCTAATTTAGTCCTCTGTTAATGAGTCCGTCAACTGGCCGTGAAACACAGGGATAGTCACGTAATTTCACATGGGCACTTTATTTTTCTTATTCCTTCATCAGATCTAGCCTCCGGAACTGAAAAATCATCACTAGCAGATGCATAGATTTTTACCTAAGATGTAGAGCTCACATCATCGACTTCTTCGTCCATGCTTTGCCGTCCACCCCCTACCACACCGCCGGTCAAGCTTTGCCACCGATCTACTGGTGCTGCCGACGATCGTAGCCGCTGGAGGTCGCCAGAAGCTCGCTGGATTCATCGCCTGTGATTGTTGTTGCCGTGAGGAGGAAAACAAGGTGGAGACTGGAGAAGTAATTGGCCGTGGGAGATCCGATCGATCGCCGCCGCCCGTGCCACCATCGTCGTCCCCTCCCTCTCCCTTCGTCACCTCCATTTTCAATTTCGCCACTCATTCCGTGAAGATCTGTGTGAAATTTTCACATACATTAAAATCTGCCGATTTGCAGCCATGCCTGGTGTCAAATGCTTCAATAATGCCTTCATAGATACAGATTTGAACCTCAATTTCTTTGTGCTTTTTGGTGGGCAAATTGTCTTTGTAAGGGAGGGGAGCTTTTCGGGAAGGTCGCTAAGGGCCGTTTCAGCGAAGATCTCAGCCATAAGTATTTCCAGCAGTTGATCTCCGCTGTCGGTTACTGTCACTCGCGCGGCGTTTACCACCGCGACCTAAAGCCCGATAACCTGTTGCTGGACGAGAAGTGGGACCTCAAGGTGACCGATTTCGGGTTGCGTGCGGTGAAGGATCAGGTCCGACCCGACGACAGGCTCCATACCCTGTGCGGCACCCCAACTTACGTGGCGCCGGAGATTCTCACGCAGAAAGGCTACGACGGCGCAAAGGTTGATTTGTGGCGTCATCCTTTTCGTGCTCACGGCGAGATTGCTTAGAGTATATGTGAAATTACGTGACTGCCCTTGTGTTTCACGGCGAGTTGACGGACTCATTAACGGAGGACTACATTGGGTAAAAATTGGAAAGTCATGGATGTTATTGGTTAAAATCATAAGTCGAGGACCAATTTGTGAATTATGCTATAGTCGAGAGACCATTTTGGGTATTTACTCTATATATATTGATGTGTACACAGTACACAATATACATATACACTGTGTACACATCTATATATATATATATATATATATATATATGCATATTCATGTGTACACAGTACGTGTACACATGAATATGGATATATTCATGTGTACACGTACTGTGTACACATGAATATGAATATATATTTATGTGTACACGTTCATATTCATGTGTACACAATATGTGTACATATATATATATATATTGATGTGTACACAATACACAATATATATATACACTATGTACACATCAATATATATGCATATTCATGTGTACACATTAAAATAAAAAAAGTTTAATAATAATAAGCCAAAAGCCTGCGGGCTAGCCCGTGGGGCCCGCCAATCCGCGCGGGGCGAGTTAGGATTGTATGTATCCTAGCCCGTGGGCCTAATTGGCCGGTTCGCAAAAGCCCACCAGAAATTAGGTCCGCAGTGGGGCGGGCTGGCCCGCTTTGACAGTACTACTAGCAGCCCATTTCGTCAAGTACTAATCTTCCTAGAGTAAATACACATCCTAAAATCCATGGGAATATACAATATGAGGAAAGTAAAGGCATAGTCGGGTATAAATGTTCATCTTCCTAGGGCAAACCACAAGCTTTGAAGTAAGTAGAAAGTAGCATATGAAGTTACCACAAATCCCCGTCAAACTAAGGTTTAATACTACTGGCCTGAAGAAGACCCTCCCGAATTTGTGAGGAAATGTCTTTCACAGCACCTGGACCATGTGGGATAAACACAGAAGAGGACTTTGAAGATGAGCCAATCTCCTTCATTGTGTCGAAATATTGAGTCACCAGAACCATGTCCATGATGTCTTTTGCTGTTGTCCCGGGAACATTCTCTGAGAATGCAAGGACACTGTCTCTTAGCCCATCCACAATCGCTTGGCGCTGACGTGCAATGCCAAGTCCTGACAGGTATTTTGATTCCGCTTCCCCCTCAGCTTTCTTGATCTGCAGTATCTTCTCAGCTTCAGCCTTTTCATTTGCGGCAACCCTAAGCCTTGCAGCTGATGAATACACAGATCATCAGACTAATCAAATTTGTGTGAAGCATTGACAAAAAAGATCAAGTTGATTCATATGAATGACAAAACCAAGGAACGAAAAACATCAAATGCAAGGCAGTCAAATATGTAAACATGCAAAACAGAGTAGTTGCATAGTCCAAAAATTTTTGCATTCAACTTATATATAGACTTTACCAGCATTTATCTCATTCATTGCCCTTTTTACATGAATATCGGGCTCTATATCCACAATGAGGGTCTGGACAATCTCAAATCCATAGGCAGACATAGCCTGCAAAGTAAACAAAAACAAAACCTCTCAATCTAATGATGTAAGATACAAACATCAATATACGTATGGACTCTTAGTAGTCAATATCATAACCTTCTCTAGCTCATCCTCCACTGCTTTAGCTATTTCATTCTTCTGCTCAAATGCAGCATCCAAGTTCAATCTAGGCACAGTGGCCCGTATAACTGCCACCATAGGAGACAATAGTTATTTCCCAAAGGCAAGATAGTCAATCCACATGACAATCTTATGCAAAACTAGGCAGGTACAAACTGCTCATGCACTTTCTAATTCCTTAATATTGCTCAAATAATNTACACATGAATATGAATATATATTTATGTGTACACGTTCATATTCATGTGTACACAATATGTGTACATATATATATATATATTGATGTGTACACAATACACAATATATATATACACTATGTACACATCAATATATATGCATATTCATGTGTACACATTAAAATAAAAAAAGTTTAATAATAATAAGCCAAAAGCCTGCGGGCTAGCCCGTGGGGCCCGCCAATCCGCGCGGGGCGAGTTAGGATTGTATGTATCCTAGCCCGTGGGCCTAATTGGCCGGTTCGCAAAAGCCCACCAGAAATTAGGTCCGCAGTGGGGCGGGCTGGCCCGCTTTGACAGTACTACTAGCAGCCCATTTCGTCAAGTACTAATCTTCCTAGAGTAAATACACATCCTAAAATCCATGGGAATATACAATATGAGGAAAGTAAAGGCATAGTCGGGTATAAATGTTCATCTTCCTAGGGCAAACCACAAGCTTTGAAGTAAGTAGAAAGTAGCATATGAAGTTACCACAAATCCCCGTCAAACTAAGGTTTAATACTACTGGCCTGAAGAAGACCCTCCCGAATTTGTGAGGAAATGTCTTTCACAGCACCTGGACCATGTGGGATAAACACAGAAGAGGACTTTGAAGATGAGCCAATCTCCTTCATTGTGTCGAAATATTGAGTCACCAGAACCATGTCCATGATGTCTTTTGCTGTTGTCCCGGGAACATTCTCTGAGAATGCAAGGACACTGTCTCTTAGCCCATCCACAATCGCTTGGCGCTGACGTGCAATGCCAAGTCCTGACAGGTATTTTGATTCCGCTTCCCCCTCAGCTTTCTTGATCTGCAGTATCTTCTCAGCTTCAGCCTTTTCATTTGCGGCAACCCTAAGCCTTGCAGCTGATGAATACACAGATCATCAGACTAATCAAATTTGTGTGAAGCATTGACAAAAAAGATCAAGTTGATTCATATGAATGACAAAACCAAGGAACGAAAAACATCAAATGCAAGGCAGTCAAATATGTAAACATGCAAAACAGAGTAGTTGCATAGTCCAAAAATTTTTGCATTCAACTTATATATAGACTTTACCAGCATTTATCTCATTCATTGCCCTTTTTACATGAATATCGGGCTCTATATCCACAATGAGGGTCTGGACAATCTCAAATCCATAGGCAGACATAGCCTGCAAAGTAAACAAAAACAAAACCTCTCAATCTAATGATGTAAGATACAAACATCAATATACGTATGGACTCTTAGTAGTCAATATCATAACCTTCTCTAGCTCATCCTCCACTGCTTTAGCTATTTCATTCTTCTGCTCAAATGCAGCATCCAAGTTCAATCTAGGCACAGTGGCCCGTATAACTGCCACCATAGGAGACAATAGTTATTTCCCAAAGGCAAGATAGTCAATCCACATGACAATCTTATGCAAAACTAGGCAGGTACAAACTGCTCATGCACTTTCTAATTCCTTAATATTGCTCAAATAATGGAATAGTGCTAACTGCTAAGAGTGTAACATAATATATAAAAAACAATAAACTAATAAAATGTGCATGCAAGAGAAAATTACATTAACATGGAACTAGGAGGTGACAGCTAACAATAAGGAACAACCATAGGGAATCCTACCATCAAATACATATGATTGGATCTGTGCCTTTGTGTTCGAAAGCTTGTAAAATGCATCAGAAGCCTTTTCTGCCAAGGCTCGGTACTGAATGGATGCAACCACAGTCACAAAGACATTGTCCTGTAAAAGCAAGACCAAAGCATCCTGAGTAATTACCAAAAAAAAATGTGAAATGAAAGATAAGTAATCCCACCTAACACAAGAATTATCAACCTTCTGCAATTCAAAGTAAAATATCATCCAATTTTTCAAGAAGCTATGTAGAATTTCTTTCTAAAATCATACAATGGAAAAGGCACAATGTTAATATCTCAAATCATATTTCCAGAAAAATATATAAATGTGTGTGTGTTTACTAGTGCCCTTATGATTGTTTAGAAAGAGAACAGAGTTCTTGATTGTCAAAAGATAATTGAAATTAAACTGATAAAACACCTTAGTTTTTGTTTCACAACGAACATCAATCTGTTGCACACGCAGAGAAAGAGTACCAGCAGATTGATACCCCAAACACCAAGGAACACAATGACACCCAGGCTCCAACACATCATCAAATTTGCCAAACTGCTCCATCACAGCCACAGTGGACTGATCTACTTGAAGACATCCAAGTGATTGACCCATTGTTCAAATCTACAAACACCATAATACATTATAATCATCTAGATTCATTCAAGATGCCATCATTGTTCTTTCACTTCTCTTATTCATAATAATAACTCTTGCTAAAAAGATAAACCAGCAGTTGATTACACAAACATCAATAAACCTCCCAACAACCATGATAGCAACTTTACTGATTTAAGAAAACAACTATCAACTGTTTTCCCTCATTGTTTTACATCTAATTAACCAGGCATTTTTAACTTTTAAAAACAAAAGGAAAATGTTATTTACACCAGGCAATCATGTACATCTGAAGTTTCTTTTAACAAGTGTTACAATATTTTCCTTCATTAGATATTCATAAAGTGGTGCAAGTAGTATTATTATATAAAACACACACAATAACAACAACAACCACAATAGATCAACAAACTATGAAAAACAGAGCGATCTACTGAAACTCAAGGAAGATAAGGTAACACACACGTCGAGTGCTTAGAAAATTCAAGGAGTGAACATAATAATGGAAAAGCAATCATAATCCAAGCATAACCTAGTTCACCGAACCACAATGTTCGAAGATGAGAAAGAAAATACAAAGTAAAATAGACCGGAAAACACCAGGCGTTACAATTTTCAACCGTAAGCGAGCGAAACATCACAGTAAAAAGCTCACCAAATCAACGGAAATTTCCAAAGGAAAATCACAATGATACATCAAACGAGTAGGACTCATAATCATAAAAATATGCAACAACGTAGCTGAGGTTCAAGAGATCACCTTCGGAGAAACGACAGCAACGCGGGAGTTAGAAATTTCCGGCTACTTTCCTGACGGTAAAGTAGGGTACAATTAGCAGTTGCGACCATTTATAGAGTATTTATATGCCGGTAGGAATTAGGATACTATACCACGAGCTGTTAACAAACCAGCGGACTCCACTTACGTCAAAGGTGTGATATCAATCGTGAATCGTTATGCTTGGGGGACACGTGGCATTATCTTTTACATGCCTTTGCGACCAAATTTCGTCATTTATCATTACATCTGATCTAATGTATAGTGGAAATTAGAATGATCACGGGACAAGGAATATATAGAAGTATATTTTACGTTTTTGAACTTAATTTTGCACCTCCATCCTTGTCCTTGTTCCTATTTTTGCATTATTTTTCGATTTTTACGAAATTATGTGAAACGAGGATTCCACGTCCTTACAAAATTTTATTGGGGATAGAAAATTTTGACAAGAAATTCCCGCTCTTAATATTAACTATATTATATATAGTTTAAAAAGTTATATGTAATAAACTAGCTATTGCCCCGTGCGATGCACGGACTAATATTATATAAATTAAAATGAAGCGTTGGTGTAAAAAAAGAATAAGAATTGACAAATTGTTTTTCTTTGAGAAAAAAAAAATAATGTTATTGAAAGCATAAATTACGAATTATTAAAAATCTCTTTGTAAATTACTTTAGTAGTAGAAGTACAACTAATTTGTGATTCATCGCAAACTAAAATCTTGACGTCGTCTGATTTACTTATTCTTGATGCGACCAATATAATTGATCGCGGCCAATATAATTGACCATGGACAAAAACTGATTTCCTTATGAACAATCCAACATTCGACAAAGTTTGCCAACAAAAAAAAAATGAAAGAACATTTTATATATGCACTAAAATTAGTTATTATAAAAAATTATTAACGTAAATATAAAATATTTTTTTACAAAACTTGAATAAGTCACCATGCTTACATAAAGCATAAATTTTATATAATTATTGTCTCAAATGAAATAGATCAAATATATATACCATTAGTCAAAACACTATTTTGAGTACGGACCATTAGTTGAAGTACACAACCTATTTCGCTCAGCGGTAGTGCACCTAACCCCTTCTTTTCTTGTTGATAAGTTCCTATCCCGATACTCATAAATGTAACTCTCTCAAGTAACAAATTATTATGCACATTTATAAAAATAATATTTTGAATGTTAAAAATATAATATATATTTCACTAAGTTGACCCATGCGATGCTCAGACTGATATTAGATAAAGTAAAATGCAGTACAGTGAAATAAAAGAATAGAATAAGTAAAGATAAAATGTATTATTGTTAAAAAAAAAAGAGAATATAATATCGTTAATTATAGAAATTATAAATTATTAAAAACGTTTTTGTAAACTACATTAGTAGTAGAATTACAATTTTGTTTTGATTTATTACAAACTAAAATTTTAAGTCTGTCTCGTTGACTTAATCTTGAAGCCGCCACATATAATTGTACCCGCGCGATGTGCGAATGTAAGTAATGCTATTATTTAATCGAAGTTATTGTAATGCAATAAAAGTTTCTAAAATTTGATTAAACAAATTTATTATTTAATATTAGAAATTTACGAATTATTAAAAATTTCATGGTACGCAACATTGGTAGTATAATTACTACTCCCTCCACCTTCGTTGGCTATCAAAATTCTTAAACATTTAGAGTTGCTAATAATTGAAGCAGCAATATACAATTGACCATAAACAAAAACTGGTTTACATAAGAGTAACCCTACATGAGTTAAAGTTTGACCTTAACTTTTGTTGATAATCATTGCGTATGACAACATTAAAGAAAATTGTCTTATTTGGAATTTAAATGACAATTTTGTATCAGTTGTCTTATTTACATAAGAGACGAGTGGCAATATTTGTCTGACATCACCTTCAAAAACCACCGTCTTTCCACTTAAGGTTTTGCCACCACTATGAGGATCGTTGAACTACATGAGATCACTATGTTCTATCAAGTGCCTCGAAGCAATGTTTGTGCATCATGGATCACAGTAATAAGTTAAGTAATTTTAACATTTTAGTTATTATTCGTAGAAGTTACTGGTTGTTGAAATTTAGATGTAAAGATATTTTGTAAAATTGAGATTGTACCAAAAGACTTATATTACACTTGAGACGGACGGTCTCACGCAAGTGTTACCCTTTTAGGAAGCCAATATTGTACCACTCCATCTGGAATTTACACTCTTACTACCAATTTTATAAAAATAACATTTAAAAAACTATTATTATAATAAATTTTTTAATAAGGAAAAATTTATTATAAAAAGCCTGAAAATATATTAATACTAATAGTTTTATTTCTAATAATATTATTAACATACTCTTACTAATATTATTATTATTACAATAATAATAAAATTTAAAAATTACAGATGTAATAATAATAATAATAATAATAATAATAATAATAATAATAATAATAATAAGTAGGCCAGTCAACTCCTTCCCCATCTGTATTCACTCTTTCAATCCATCCATCCATTTCCAGAAGCTTCACTCGTTTTTCTTCTTCTCTGTGCTTTCCGTTTCACCAGTTCGAATCTCTAGCATTTTAGCTCGCATAGTACACGGTATTTCACAGCTCGACAATGATTCTTGTGAAGCGCAAGAACATAAGGTCTTATGGGTTCGTTTAATCGTTTCTCTCCGTTTTTTTCAATACCCATCTGAGATGTGTAGATCGTACCAGTTCACTTCAATTTCTAGATTGAATCTTGCAGAAAAGGTAACTTGCATGGTATATCTTTCAAGAAATTTATATTCTATCATACAAATCGTCAAAACTGATGCATATGTAGATTGAACAATCTGCCTAAGTCCGATTCCAGTATAGATCTTCCTAAATAGTTAATTCGAAAGCACATGCAGTACATTTTTGTCTAAGTATTTCATACTGAGGTGTATCTTAATCTGTATATGTTAGTATATTTGTTCCCTTGTTGGATATGACGTTTTAATCTCCAATTTGCTACAAATTTCATTCAATTTCTAGCTTGAATTGTTCAGTAAAGCTAATTTCTAGATTTCACCTAACAATTTTACCCTAATTTTGCAGGTTTTGCAGGTTTAAAATATGATTACTTGCTAAGTCTTATTGAAGCACAGATACGATAAAATTAATACTCTTTGATGCACATGCATGACTGTACTACAGTATTTGCCAAAAAAAGATAAGTTTAATTTTAATGAGTTCCTAACCAGAACTAAAAGTAATGCTATGCATATTGTGTTCTTGCATTGTTGAGTGTTGTGATATAATTCTAATGTATAGTCTGATAAGAGTACATCTCATCTCCTTAGTCATGTTTGGAATTGAGATACCCATATTTTTACACTCAATCCATGCTCTGCTTTGGTATTCAAATCGATGAACCAATAATTTATTTTTTTGCCTTTTTTATTAATCTCAAGGTGAACTACTTGAGGTTATACTTAACCCTGTACAAATTAATGTTAATTAGGTTAGTTCAACAATTTGGCAAGTTGACCCTTTATTTCTTTAATTACTACTTCATCCCAGTTACTTTTATATGTTGAATCAATAGTCAGAGTACTTTCTCATTTATTTACCCAAAAAATAGAAGAGAGCTTTCTCATATATATTGCTAACATGTACAGGAGTTATGCATATAAACCAATGAAATATATTGATGGAAAACAGCAAATGCGGCTTTGATATACACTTAAACCAAGTAAGTAAAAACATAGTACTTAATGCAGTTTGATACTTTATATTCACAATATATACATACTATTTATTTTAAAGTTTTTTTTTTTTTTTTATGTCTATGCATCCCCTTTAGAACCCTATTATAAGTTGAATAAATATGGTGCTTCCATTACTAAACTTATAAAACATGATCTACATTACAAAGACACTTCAAGAACTTAAACAAAAAAATCAAGTTACACAGCAAAATATTAAGAAACAGACTGCAAAAAGTTCAGAAAATGCCATAGGCCTTTTAATGTCTTCAAATATGGTCCCAAAAAAATTTAAAATATAGTCCTGCAATTGTGAAAAGTCCGGAGAACAGTTTAATGATAGTATTTCAAAAACAATTTGAACAGTGTCCCTCAAATTTCATCTTCCATCAATTTTTCAAGCTTGACAGTTATCTATTTTGTCTTCATGGAGCTCTGGGTTAAGGAAAATTCATCCATTAGACATCTCTTCACAACTTTGAAATCCTGATACTGTGTAGAATTTGAACTGGACTGTTGTCAGAAAAAGAAAAAATAAAATCAATTCGACTGGTCTAACCTCGAATAAGCTAGAAACTAACTGCACCAGCTACAAAATAAATACTGTATTCATACATATTTTATTGCAGTACATTTAATGGTATTTTCACTCCAGTCTCTCTAATTTCTATGCTCCTTACCAAGTTGCAAAAAAGATAAGTTCCTTTCTAGCATTCTAAATAATATTAGACTAAGTTGAGACTATTAACTATTCTTGAATACTATTCTACTGTGTAATCTTGTTAAGAAAATAAGCAATCTAAGTGCTAGGGTTTACAGTGTAGCTCGGTTAATCAATCTTTTGTCAAAATCTATATTATTTACCTACAGTGATAGCTTAGAATGCCACGAATTTCTTATTATTACCGGTATTTAATTAATGCAATGAATTTGTCTAAATATATGATTATACAGTACTAATTGATTTTTATTTTTTCCATTGCATGCAGATGGCTGAGATAAAAAAACCAAGCTGCAAAAAAGATAAGTTCCTTTCTAGCATTATAAACAATATTATACTAAGTTGAGATTATTAACTGTTATACAATTTTTAATCATACATACACCATTTTGTTAAATAGGATTAAGATTAGGGTTATGATGTTTTAACCATTACGAATCTGGGTGTAAATACTCAATATTAACAGGTAATGCTGGAAATTGACATTCTGCGTTAATCTGGCTTTCATTGCATTGAAGATGACATGTTAAATTTATTGTCAGGAAGCCATTATCTGTTGCTGAACTTGATAGGCCCTCCGGATTGAGAGTTGCAGAACATTTCAAGACTTGAATCATAAAGTAAGTATTCTAACATTCCTGCAAACTCAATATATAGATTGCAACACAGATACATTACTTTCGTAAAAAAAAAAAAGAGTAAATTCAAAGCATATTTTACTTCCATGCTAATATTGCACCAGAGATAGTTAGAAATTTTTTTATTTATTATGTACACAGATTACTAACTTACATCATTAAATCTATTAAGTTAAACACTATCACCTATCTCAATGATGACTTACATGTAAAAATCTAAACTTAAATAACTGAACTGGATATGTCTTGAATTCTGATATGCCCTTGCCTATGATTCAGTTCAACTGTCACTCTTAATACCTTTTAGATCCACATAGTTGTCTCTATTACATTGCTTGAACATCCACCTCTGATTTTATATTACCTGCAAATGATTTGTTGTTACAAAAGATAAACTACATCAGTAGTCCATTGCAAAAACTAAATATTTCATGCAAATAGGTACTATCTTCATTTGAAGTTGTAACCATTGTCTAGCATGAATATCATCATCACAAATTATTTTTAAAAAAAAAACAGATTTATAATTTTCCAGTTTTTGTCATCTGCTGAATCAACAACCTCCTTCAGTTTCACTGTGGTATACACCTTTATCATTTTGTTTTCATACTCAGTGATTTCTACACTCCAAAATAAAATTAAATTGGACATATTCTGTTTCTTTTCAAGAAGTTCATCTGCTTTTTCCATACATTGACATGTTGCAGAAGTTGATACATAAATCTAGAACCCAAAGGCATTCTACCATTACTTTCTTGCTTTGTGTGCGTTGCAAATACATATGACTGCACTTCCTTGGAAAAAAATCATGGTTTGAAGTAAATGGCACTATTTTTGTGGGTTTGTTTTTTAAAAAAAAAACATACCAACCAACACCTTTAGATCAATTCCTTCTAGTGTCTTCAGAGGTAAAAGACTGTAAACAATACATTTTTCTAGGAAAATCACAACGTTTGTATTCTTTCTACTTTCACCAATGTTTTATGATAGAAACTCTATAACATGAAAGGGATACTGCATGTCTTATAGGTAAAGAAATGAGTGATTACCAAGAATTTTTTTATGCAGTACACATTGCCTTCTATGAAGTTATTAGGAACACAAACATTCATCCCTAGAATATGAAAATGAATATACTAACCCTAGATTCAAAAAAAAAAAAAAAAAGCAAGTATATTATAAAAAAATGTAGAAATAATGAATGAATCGAATAAAAGTAAAACTAATCCAATGAACACAAATAATATTACCTCTTCGTCGTGAAATACACACTCCTTGGATCTTATGTTTTGACTCCCTCAGCTTTGTAAAATATTGTAGGTACAGAGCAATCAGAATTTAATGGCCGCAGATGTGTTCCTAGGCCGAACATCTCAGGCAAGGATGTACATGGATGCAGCTCTGTATTTGTTGTATTGAAATTGTATATTTGTAGTTATAGTACCTGTATATATAGTTGTAGCCATGGTTTCGGATCTGGTATTAAATGTTTCTCGATAGATGAGAAATCTATTGAGAATCGAGGCGTCCAGCCGTAATCAATCAACAATTTGAATATGTTAATCGAAATTCGAAAGGTTTTTAGTCTTAATTGCCCATTAAGAGTCCAAAATATCTGAACCAGAAAGCGTAAACCAAATTTTGGCCAATTTGACTGAACGACGGCGTTTTCACTGGGCGGGAAAACGAAAATATTTTTATTTTCCAGAAATGTGTGACTTTTATATAGAACTAGTATGATACCCGTGCGTTGCACGGACTGAAATTAAATAGTATTATGTGAACTTATTATGTATATTACAATGATAGAATCCATAGAACTTACTTAATTTGTGATTTCTGCAACAGGCAATGTACTTAAAAAAAAACATGATATATTAAACAGTACATGTTACAACTATATGAAAATGCAAAAGCTACAAATTATTAAAAACTTCATGGTACACAACATTCGTAGTATAGTTACTACTCTCACCACCCTCATTCTGAATTAGAATTTTTAACCCATCCGGGTTACTAATCCTTGAAGCAGCAACATATAGTTGACCATGAACAAAAACCGACTTCTTTAGTAGTAATCCAACATGTGTTAAAGTCTGCCCTTGACTTTTGTTGATAGTCATCGCATATGACAGCATTAGAGGAAATTGCCTCCTTTGGAATTTGAAAGGCAATCTTGTATCAGTTGGAGTCATTGACATCCTCGGAATCAAGACTACATTACCGGCATTGTGGCCTGCGACAATCTTAGCTTCTACAACATGATCAGATAACCTAGTAATGATCAATCTTGTACCATTACAAAGTCCCATTGAGTGATCTATATTTCTGAGCAACATGACGGGGGAGCCAATCTTCAAAGTTAAAGAATGGTTGGGTATGCCAGAAGCTTTCAAACCATTTAGGAATTCAGGAGTATGCATATCATATAGTATACCATTTGTTGCATCAGACTTACAAACTGTGTCAGAACTTAGGTAGGTCTTGCTCTCAGCCACATGCAAACCACTCATATATTCATTGACCTCGTTTACCACATCTAGTGTTGGAGCAAGTATGGCACGATTCTCCATTTGTTGTAAGTTAGACCCACCCTGCCTAAACATTGGAAAAATAGTATCAACTATTGTAGAGATGTAGTCACCATTTGATGGCAATAACATTTCTTCTGGTATTTCAACTTTTCCGTGACCGTCATTAGGACCACCTAATATTCCATTTCCTATATCAGCCAACCACGCAGCAAATCGTTCAATGTGTTCCTTTCTGGCTGAATCATCAAGTGTCCTAAGACGCAAATTTTTGGTTAGTCGAAGGACTTTGCAAGAATCCCAAAGGTAAGATGAGTTTATTGCAGCTGAAACAATATCTTGCCTCGAACCTTTAGGAATGACAGGCAATATTTGCCGGAAGTCACCGCCTAGCACAACAGTCTTGCCTCCGAATGTCTTATGTACACTGTTAGGATCACAGTGGCGTAACAGATCGCGCATTGTCTTATCTAGAGCCTCAAAGCAGTGTTTGTGCATCATCGGTGCTTCATCCCATATGATTAGCTTGGCTTGGATTAACAATTCCGCCAGTTGACTCCCTTGGCATATATTGCAAGTTGAATCCTCATTAATTGCTATTGGAATAGCGAACCTTGAGTGAGCTGTTCGACCTCCTGGCAAGAGCAATGAGGCGATCCCACTCGAAGCAACATTTAGCACAATATCCCCAGTAGAACGTAGCTTCGAAGACAACGCTTTCCAGACAAATGTTTTTCCTGTACCTCCATAACCATATACAAAGAAGAGCCCCCCTTTCTGATGTTGTATATCACTCAGAACAGTTTCGTAAACAACTAACTGCTCATCAGTTAATTGTTTTTCCATCGTCTCATACTCTTCTGTCATTGCCTGTCGGTCATAGTTGAGCTCGTCAAACAACAATCGATTGTTCGAGAATAAAGAATCATCGTAATTTGGGATTGGCATATCAGGGTAATCTTTCAAACACTTGTTGTACATCTGCAACAACCTATCTAATTCAAGAAGTCCTAAGTTCTTCTTCTCATCATCAGACAAACACAAATCTGTAATTATAGAATTAAGACATATCGATTTCAGTAATGACAGAGCAAAAGATTACTTATTATGAAAATTAATTGTGTTGAAATTGAATTAAGAACTTACCCATATCTTTCAACATTTTCCTCTTGTTAAATTGCACATCCTCACATAGATGGTGCCAGACGTGATTCCAGACATTCTCTGGCCGATTCACCAAGTTTGCCGTCAGTAAAATGACAAATAATTTTCTCATAGAATTGGCAGTTGACCAATGACTTGCTTCATTAATTGCATCAATATATTCTCTATCATCGTCTAGCATCCCTCTAGCATAGCATGCATCTCTAAAGGTTGGGTATACAACACCTTGAACTGTCTTGATGTCTTCAAAACTCGTTGGGCCACGAACTACGTTTAAAAGACATCGCAAGTAGTAGACTTCACCGCTGCCGGGAGGTACAAAAAATATGCGTCCAATAGCGAACCCCCTCTTCCTAGGATGCCATTCCCTAATATCTTTCTTCCATACAAATTTGTTTGGCATGTCGATATAAGCCAACTCTTTAGCCTCAACATATTTCTTGTTTGCGTTAAACCATGCGGTGAACATGCTGTGACTGACAGTCGGCCTATTTAAAACATTCTCGATCCTATCATCATCCTCAAACACAACTGTTTGGCAATCTGGCAAGTGGAAGCTTAATCTCTCAACGGGCGGGTGCCTTAGTTGTACATCGAAGGACAACAAACGCCATGCTGCCTCGCAAGCGGACACGTACCGGCAGTCGTAATACATGGTAATTTCATCCACAGTTGCATTCTCGTTGGCATCAGTTGTGGTCTTGTAGAATTCAGCAGTAACCCTGTCATTCCCTTTGTTGACATATTTGAACAAATACTTTATTGATCTTGATTGGTTGCACCATTCTACGTTAATATGCGCCTTATACTTCAACAGTAAGTAACTGTTATGCGGGACACAATACCTGCTGTCCAACTGAACCCCATTTTTCTCAACTGTTGCACCATTTTCACGACGCCTGTAGATAGGGTAACCGTCCTCGTCCAATGTGGATACCTCAACAAACTTCTTAGGGAAATGTTTAGAGCACTTTTGATTGACCATGCATGGAGATTTAGGCCTTTCGTGTCCACATGGGCCGTGCATCATGAATTCCCCAACAGCTTTATAATACTCACTGTCTAGTTCCTTGTTGGGTATTTCAGCGAATATGATCTGGTCCATCTGATTAGCTGAAAATCCTTCTGACAACCTTTGGAGGAATATGAGAATGTGAGCGTGTGGTAATCCACGTTTTTGGAATTCGATAGTATAAATCACTGCATATATTAAAAAAAAAATATTAACACCCAAAAACTGAATAATACAGAAACAGGTAGGTAATACTATTTAAATTTGCTATTGATGTCATGTTTGTAGAAAGGAAATAAGAAGGAATTAGTAAAATTACCTGCGGTTACAATACCAAATAGCTTGCCAATGCGTATCTCTTTGACTAAAGCATCTAACTTAATCTTGAAGACCCTAGATACAATGTCTGGTCTGTCTTCTGCGTTGAGGTTGCATTTGTCCATATATCTTTGGATCTCAGGCCACTTTGGGTTGCATGTGAAGGTTATAAATAAGTTTGGATACCCCTTATGTCTGCATATGGCCATCGCATCCTGATAATTCTGAATCATATATCGGGCACCGCCAGTGAATGTCGACGGTAAGATGATTCGCTTACCTTGCTTGTTTGTATCAACCTCTCCCCTTGTTAACGCGTCAGACAACCCCTTGTATGCTTCACACCGCAATGCCTTCTGATTATTTCTTATGTACTGTAGTCTGCCCGACTCTACCATCGTGTATGCATCGACCAAGAATTGTTGGAATAATCGCTTGGCGTATGACAGCAAAGACAGTTCACCGAACCTGTCATGTATCTTGTATGCAAAGTATTCACGCTGCGATACCCGAACCCTAGCAGCGGTTGGTTTATTGGATGCTGTGCAGTATTGTATGTCTTCTCGATAGCCATCTTCGCCTAAAGGGAATAAAAGGGGATATTGCAATGGCAAATACGCTGGGTTGAGCTCGTTTATCCTCTTGAGTGATCCAGCCTTGGTCTCCACTATTATGTCCCGTTGCCCGAGTGTGTGGTCTAGATCGCCAACAATTAAAGCAGCCACCTCTGAAACAGTGGGTAGATTGTACGTCCTTGCATCACTTTGACGCTTACCAATCAACCTCATCCTAAAATTAACTTCTGGATTGTTGTCAATCTGATTTTTTGCCCAACGAAATGATTGCACCAACACATTGTGCTCATCTAGATCTTGCTTGATATCTTGAACTATATCAACATGCGTTTGGTCATTGGGGTCAGCACCACTATTTAAAAAATTCAATTACATTAGATTAGCATATTGTTGTTAGAATTTTGTTATACTAAATTAATAGTAACTAATATCATATTAAAAAAATAGAGCATCGTATTACCTGAATGCATTTATGCGGTTCTCTACTTCGTTCTCTGTATCATGGATGTATAATTGAGCAAACTTTGGACTCTTTCCAGGATCGGGCATTAATCCTCCCATCAAATGATAATTTTGCCCATTTATCCTAAATATTGGTGGGCAATTTCCAAGGTTGATTGATTTATCAACCTTAGCCCCCAAGGATGTAAAAGAAAACATGTTATTGAAGCTTCTTATGTGCTTTAGAAATTCATTCCGTTTCTTTCCTCTTGCAAAGAATAAGTTGAAAATCCTTTTTGGAGGTGGCACCATCTTTGGCAATTTGATCTTCCCATGACCACAGCACGTTGAATATTTAGTTGTTCCGCTACGCACTGCCTTATTAACACGCTCCTCATACCAATAGATTGCATTGCAATGTTCACATATATTGTTTGGGTCACCGATATCCATGTATGCAACTACATAAATGTAAGCAATTTAGATATATATGTCAATATGATTACATAAAATTTAATACAATGATAATAGCTGCATTAGAAACTTGCAATTAGAATAACATACCAATATTTGGTGTTGGTGTTAGACCCAACTCTTTTTGTGGTTCAATGCATTGTTTTGATATATTTGACCGTATTGGTATTGTTTGAGATGTACGTTGGTCATTTAGGAAGATTTGTGAATCTGTTTGCAAAATGACACAATTAACCCAAGGAAATTGTGATGAACAAAATTAAATTTGGGTTCATGGGTACCTAGCATTGCTATTGATAAATGAACTAAAAACAATTGATTTGAATTGAATTAAGAAATAAAATAAAGGAATTTTCAAATAAAAAAAAAACAAATAAAATAAAGGATGCCCTCAATTGAAAAATCGTTATAAGTTTGAAAAACTTACCAATAATGCACGGGTTTGACATTTGTTCATGATTGTTGTGTACTTGTTGGAACTCTTGCGCTAGATTTCGAACAACTAAATTGTCTTCCATTCCATGATTGACATGGGTGTCACCGCATTGCACTGTTTAGAAATGAAATGCGTTATTGGATGCAAAATAGCGGTATCATTTGTTATATCATAAAGTAAAGGACATGGTACAAACTTGTGACAAAGTGACAACATGGTAAATAATTATAAGATGCGCTAAGACCTAATATATTTGGATCCTCTTTTGTGCTACATCCTAAATAATTATAATTATAAGATGCGCTAAGACCTAATATAAGACATGAAATAATTATAAGATGCGCTAAGACGTAATATATTTGGATCCTCTTTTTTGCGTTATTG
>NC_044918.1:648695-654968 GCF_003576645.1 Ipomoea triloba
AAAAAAATGAAGCTTCGTTTACCTGTAGGAATTCATCGTCACCATCACTTAATTGTACCGTAGAGTTAACTTCCTTGTCATGAGCAGCAAACAGCTCCTTGCAATACTGTTCAACGAACTTGCTGTCATTGTTAATCCTTAAAACTGGAAAGGCATACGACCGATTGATAAATTGGTCTGTATTTGCAGAAATTCTAAATAACATTATCTTGCCAACTAATCCTGTGATTTCCTTTATGGGACCTGCAGTCTGTATTTTACAAATAAAAACATTAACTGTATTAGAAGATTAATTAGAAAATTCTTTATAATTAAGGAAAATATTATAAAATGGAAAAAGAAATTTAAGGATACTTACATTCTTATTCCTCTCGTATAAGTCAGTGGCAGATGTTCCTATTAGTTCCATGCACTCTCTATCCCACAAAATAAAGGCAGCAGTACCCTTCATGTCAACAGCCCTAAGCCTAAGTTTATACCTTAGAACTCCATTTTTCCAAGTCATGTTACACTTTGTACATTTGAGATCACCTTCTAACATTTTAAGTTTCTTGTTGCATCCCAGTTTTCGACATGAACTATAACACCATTCATTGGATTTTTCAATACCATTGATCTTGGCAGCAACCCAGAATTCTCCATGCTGCCAAGATAATTTTAAATCATCTTAAAGGTCTTTATGAAATATTAAATAGAAATTGTGAAGAAAAAAAAATGTTTTTACCATTTCATTCTCATAGATCTCAGAAATGGTAGTCAACTCCATCTTCCTACTGGTTGAATCTTCAATGCTGTTTGTGAAACTGAAGCTTGTCATTGAACCTATACTGCGCATTGGAGTTTGTTCACCAATGTCCAACAGACTGTAGAAGGTTTAATAATTTAAAAGCAAGTTTTTGAATTAAAAGTAATAGAAAACAGGAATATGAATTAAAGATGTTGATACCTCTCTTTGAAGTTCTGAATCTCAGGGCAGTCCACATCAATTAGGAGTTGAGTAACATCATATGAAGAAGATATTTTCACATCACCATCTAGAAAAAAAAAATGTTGATTAAACAGTTTAAAACTACTATCTAGGGTAGTTTTAAAAAAATGTTTATTAAAAAAAATGTTGATTTTTACTAACCTCTACCACCAAGTTTGATTCTACAGAATTGGATCAACACAACCACAGGGTCCTTCGAAGCAGATCGGCAGAGTGGTTCCAGTTTGGCTACATGGTCATCCCAAAAGGTACAGTTCAAACGATTACCCCTAGTTGAATACAGTTAACATATTGTTAGTTTAAATGAAATAGTAATGAAATCAAGGGCTATGAGTATTTTGACTTACATAGCATCTTCCAGAACAAAGTCGATTAGAACAGTACTGTGACCAGAGATTGTTTTCTCTTGGGGAGCACGTATTTCAACAATACGGCCAATTACATCTAACAAAAAGTAAAAAAAAAAAAAACAGCAGACAGTAAGAAAAAATGAACTATATTGACATGAAGTATTTAGAGATAGTCTAAAACAGTATTGGTAAATAGAACTGCAATTTAGAGATAGTCTAAAACAGTATTGGTAAATAGAACTGCATATTTAGGATAGTCTAAAACAGTATTGGTAAATAGAACTGCATATTTAGAGCTAAAACAGCAGACAGTGGTAAATAGAACTGCATATTTAGAGCTAAAACAGCAGACAGTCAGAAAAAATGAACTATATTGACATGAAGTATTTAGAGATAGTCTAAAACAGTATTGGTAAAGACATGAAGTATTTAGAGATAGTCTAAAACAGTATTGGTAAACAGAACTGCATATTTAGAGCTAAAGGATCTTACCAATCAATTGCTTGACATCTATTGCTGGATTACTTTTCAAAGTATGGAAGGGTATGGGTCTGTACATGTGGTAAGGGAAATTTTCAGACCTAGATTCTTTCATGATAGTCTCATGATTGAACTGCAGCATGAACTCGTGCATGCTAGTCTTGTACGTATGCCAATTTGCAACAACATAAAAGTTTTTGAAACAATAGACACTCCCTTCTAAAAACCTTTCGGGGAATTTTGGTAGAACATCCTTTGGTATACAAAACCTTTCGGGGAATTTTGGTAGAACATCCTTTGGTATACAGGCATGTATTACAGTTGCCTGTACATAGCAACAGTTAACAAATATATAAAAATAAAATTATGATACGATCAAAATACTAAATAATTACGTTTTTGCAGAAAATTGGAAGATGAAAGATACCTCTTCGTCGTGCAGAACCAGCTCTTTACTCTTGATCTCGGATGAGCCCCTCCTTTCCGTTACAGTGTAGGATCTAACCACTCGAACCTTGACAGCACTCCTCCTCTTAAACGTCGTCAACTCATTCAACAGACAATACATCCCCATGTTCCTGAAGTTCTAATGCAAATAGGATATCACCTTGAATTTGATTTGATTTGCCGTTTGTATATTGCATTTATTCGTGATGGTTCACTAACCTGTAATATATATGTCTGCGTTTTAATGGACGTTTTGGCCTTCCCGGTGAATGCATACCTGGGATGTTGAACCGTCGGCAACGATTCCCTTTCCGATGAAAAGGGAATGATTTTGTTTACAGACGTGTGCCCCACAAAGCCTAGTATTTGAATTAATTATGTTTCCTTTCTGAAGATGTATTATATTAGAAGATGTCCTTTAATAACGTTTTTATTTCCAAAACTGCACTGTTTCGCCATTCCCGCTTATACTGTTTCTATATCCAAAACTACGCCGTTTGTTCATGGGCGGGAACTGCATTTAATGCGGTTCTTCTGGCTTTTTTATTATAGAAGATATATAGATATAGATGTGTGGCTTTTATATAGAATATAGATATAGATATAGATTTAAATAGAATGAGAAAGAATTATTACTCCGTAATAATGTAATATATATACATGAGGGTGTTCCTTGTCATCGTGTTCCCATTCTCCATTCCCTCATCGGAATGGGTAATCAAATTTCGAAGACAATGGTCATCTCTAGTGGTATACTTTTATTACTATTTTTTAATGTAGGAATTTAATATATAAGAAAAATATTACTTGTACTCTTAAATTTTACTTCAAACTTTCCATAATTTTTTCTGGACCGACAAAATAAAAATGTCATATCCATCTTTGCCACATTTGAAAATATAATTAATGAAGTAGAATTTAAAAATCTCATAATAGAATTCGATATATAATACTTGCTATAATTAATTATATTCATTAATATTTATTTTATTATGATATGAAAGTGAGACAAATAAAATTTCTAACATAAAAGTAAAAATAAATTTAACTAAGAAAACCCAAAGTCAAGTTAAGAAAGAAAAAAAATCATTTTCAAAATAGCATATGGAAAAGTTTAGTAAAGAAACCTGAAATCCGGTACGAAAATGCGCGGAAGTTTCCATGTAATTCCCAATGAAATGATTTCTCCTTTTCGGCTTTTCCAATGGGCTCGATCACCCTTCGCCGAAGTTCCCAAGTGATTTACGGAGAATTGGATTGCAGGTTTTTCGTGAAAATGGCGCTTAATCTTGGAAGTTGCTGACGCATAAATTAAATACTAAATACTATCTATCTATATTCTATATATACGTTATACGTTTGTGCACACTCAATATGCAAGAACGAACACAGCAGCATAACATAAGCAAGCTAAGGAAGCAGCACTGCAAATTAAAGGTTTCCGGCCAAGAGGAGCAGATCGATGGAGTTTATATATTCATTTCATGGCTTCGTTCAGTAGTGAAAACGACAGCGGAAAGAAATGTAAGATGGTACCTGCGATCGCTCATCTTCTATTCACAGTATCCAACACGATGGTCATAATCTTTAGGGCCTACGTTAATCGCCAGTATTCCCTGCTGGCTTTCATATTTTTCATGTACTCTGCTTTCTTCCTGTTAGACTACTTCTCCTTCGTGTACCACCGCCTGTCGCTGTCGGCGGACCAGAAATCGCAGCGGTACAAGGATATGCTGGGACTCGCGATGTGGTTTTTGTTCTCGGCTATGATGTTTGGGTTGGGTTACCAGCTTGGCCCCCTTTTCCCCTTCTCATTTGCGCTGTTTCTTTACGCCATTGTTGGCGCTGGCAGTTGCATTCTTTTCTATCTCTACATGATCTTCGACGACCGTGGCGATGGTCGATTTGATCACAAGAAGTTTGAGGAACAAGTGTGCGATAATGTTTGAGGTCTGCATTTATGATATTGTATATTTACTGCATTATATATGTAATTTCACCAAAACTAAAAAACTAAATCAGAATTGATTATTAAAAAAAAAAGGTTATCTAAAGAGAGCTAAAACTCTTTCTAGTGGTTGACATTATTTTCTTGAACCCATTAAATTTACATTCAGTGTATAAATACATGATGTCCATAAAAGCAAAGTAGAAATCTACTCCGTAATTTAATTTAGTTTCCAAACCTTAAAGTGCTACTTTAGAAACATTCACATTTCACAATACTTGTTTCATAAAAAAATTTTCAAAATGTACGACACCCTCTTAAAGGGTGAACATTTCTTTTATACAAATCTATAGATTTCCCAAGACATCTACCCATTAGAGGTAAGAGCACAAGGCCCCAATCACAATAACCTCTCAGAATGAACATAGACCCATCAAAAAGTCCAAGAGTGGGTCGACTAAGCAATGTCAGAACATGTAACTGAATATTGAGGCATAGGTTCTCAACAAATCACCAAGAATTATTTTTTGAAATCCAACTCCGCCAAATTAACAGCCGATTGAGCACGTTCATGTGACTGTATAACGTTCCTTGACCTAACTACTCCAAAACACAATTATGGCTTGAGAGCCAAGGCCAAACCAAACTTTGCCCTCTTGTCAACAGACTTTGTGTCCACTTCTCCAGATACAGTGAAAAGGGACTTGGGGCGCCACTCATGCTGAACAAGTGCACTTGCCTTCCCAAAGTTGTTAACCCTTGCCTTCACTATCGTCAATGGATCCAACTGATGCTGGGTACCAATAGTGAGGGTATTCTCATTCGTTGAGAAACTATGGGTCACCTCAGCACCAATGGAAGTATTGGTCAATGGTTTCACATTGTGGTAGTACGAGGCACTTAGAGAGTCACCCTTATTATTCCTGACACCAATATATGATCAAGAGTCAGACCAAAGACAAGCAGAAAAGGAAAATAATTGCAACCTTTGAGTCGTAATTAAGACTCAACAAAGTCAAATTGAAGTTGCAATTGTTTTCACTGCCTGACTTATGATAAGCTAAATGTTCAAAGCTAGAGACTATCCAATTATATATTTGAACAAAATAATCACTTACAAGGTCAAAGCAGCAATGAGGTCGGAATTTGTGAAGCTTACAGCAGCATTATATTTGGTAAAGGCTCCTGATTTTGTGTCAAAAGACACATCAGTTCCAAGGGCAAGAGCATTACTTCCCACTACACTAGAGAAGTTGATAACAGGGCTGGCTGTCAAAGCAACACTGGCGCTTATTCCAGCATAGTCATGTAAATATTGAAGTTCAAACTGTATGGCCAAGAAAATCAGATAAGTATAAAACTGACTACACACTTGAGGCAGACATAAAAAGTGGGCACTTAAAAATATTATATATTCCTTTTACAAACATAATGACCAAAAATAGAATAGCTACTTACCTTTTCTGATCTTTGATCAGGAACTCTGAAGCTAAATATTGTCTTCAAACCAGGAGCAGGTTCATCAGCAGTGATAGTTGTGAAAAGCTGACATTTGAGACACCAAACAGTTAGGTATGCTCCTAAACTAAAGCCAACCAGTAGAAGAGCATAAATTAGAAGATTGACTCTTCCAAAGTCCCTAGGGAGGGCTAGCAATGCTAGAACTCTACCATGACAAGGGAAGTTAGAAAAATGATCAGCTACTCAACAGCAAAGGTAAACATTCACAGGATATAATATTGCCAGAAGATCCAAGTAGGTATGTACTGTCATCAAATAGCCATACAAAGACAAATGATAAAAAAGAAAAAGAAAAAAAAAAGAAAAAAAAAAAGCCTTATTAAACTACATTAGTGAACATTTTGCTTTAATGTCAAGAAAACCTTTGCACGCAGGTTGCAGTGTCCCCCACTACCCAATTTACACACAACACAAGTAAATATTTAGGCAGTGAAGAAGACCAATAACAACTCGCCATACCAGCCACAGTGGTGCCAGGCTGGCAGTGATTTACACATTCAAAAAAAAAAAAAAAAAAAAAAAAAAAACAAAAAAATCAA